>NC_091823.1:16415000-16502500 GCF_038994185.2 Dermacentor albipictus | reverse complement strand
AGTTCCGAGTTTAACTAGGCTACGGTATATTTTAAGTGCTGCTAGCTGGCACGAATTTCCTGATGACAAAAACGGTTTAACAATATTATTTTTCTTGTTCGTCATATTGAAGTGTCCCGGCCTATATTTTCACTGTTTCCTAATGTGTTTCGTTCTTTTGAAACATTTATACGAAAAATAAGCGTTATAAATTTCAAAAGAATATGGACAAAATTCAGCGTAAAGGCATTGGTCTTTATATACACCGCACACCAATTTGCTTTGGCGATTCGGTTCCGAAAGGTGTCCATGTATTTTGTTTAGATAGGCACCTGTATCTCACAAACGCTTGAGAACATCTTATCGTGGCCTAGGACTTGAATACATGATTGCAATACGGCGGTGGTCGCTTATATCCGAGCATGTCGTACTAACAATGTGGACACAAGCATTTAAATTTACAATGTAGTTATCAAGTCCAGATTGGCCATGTTCTGTTCCACGTGTTGGTGTGGTAACGACGCTCTGAAAACCGCTGGAGTCCATTAATCAGAATAGAGCGTACACTCGCGCCAAGGAGGTTTATGTTCAAATCGCCTCGAAGCTTCATGGTTGCTTGGCTGAATGGGGCGTATTCTAATATTCGGTCTAAAAAATCTAAGAAAGCAGCTATCATTCTTATGGGGAATGGTATACTACGGTAAAAATTTCGTTTTATTTCTAAAGCAAAGCACTTCAAAGTCAGCTGTGACACGTGTAAGTTCTCTTACGAGTTCGCATGACTTATTTCGTGCGGTACGCATAGCAACACCTCCGCCGCACATGCCTGTGCGGTTTGTATGATAGTGGTTGTAGCTATCAAGCAACAACTTATCGCTGTCAGTAGCATACCATGTTTCGAGAACGTGGTCACGTCCAAAGGAAAGCAGAATTGGCCTAAGAGCATAATAATTTGTTCCTGTTTGTAACTAAGGGAGCGGGCTTTGATATTATTGGCGGAAATTGTGTTGTTCACGCGAGGCGGCTGCGGAAACTCTGGAGGCCGACAAAATTCCTAATACGCTATGGTGCTAGATGTCACACCATTATCCTTTTGTTCTCCACTTTTTTAACCGAAACTTTGCTTTGGCTCCTTTACGTACTTCATTTTGGAGCTGTGATATGCGCTTAAACCTGTGAACTCCTCCGCTTAACCGCTATATACGCCAGAAGACGGGCGACATAAACGGGAGAAGTGACAATTTAGAATCGCCGAATGCTTACACTTGTCCCAAACTAATCAATGCTCTTATGAAAGTACGCGTCACAAGTAGGCACATAAACAAAGTGCGTAATACTTGAAAAACAAAAAAAAAACGTACAAAAAATGTAGGTCATGTATAGCGCTGATTACGAGTACAGGGATTTAATTGACCCGGCGCCTGTGCAAAGATCGCGAGGCATCGCGTGATCGTGGTTCTGGTTTCGTGTTCGCAGAGTAATTCCTACCATAGAATGCATCATGAGAACAAGCGCCATCGAGTCGGCATAGCAAGCGTATTACTAGCGAAGGCGAACGTCACAGTGTTTACGAACGAAAGGCTTTGGGAATTAGGCCTCTGTTACGCAATGCGATGCCAGTTCACAAGAAGTGTATTACGGCGATGGAGGAACTTATCGAAACTTGATCCCACCCCGTGGGGGCGCTCGCTTCTGGCTTCACTTAGCTGTGTGGCGGGCGTGCCACAATCACTTGGCTTCAGACTTGCGTCACAGCTGGTACCACAGCACTTCTTAATGCGCGCATCAAAGTAAACATGTAGTACATGGTTAGTACACCGGACTCCTCTCATGCTGAAAGGTTAGTACACCGGACTCCTCTCATGTTAGTACAAACATGGTTAGTACACCGGACTCCTCTCATGCTGAAAGGTATGTGAGAATCAAGTCCATTACGATCATGGAGGCAGAATATGAAGTGAGCGCTTATGAAACAGCCCCCCACTCTACGTGCAAGGGGGTTATTAGAAGAGTGAACCTCAATGACAGTCAGAGTGTGATCACGAAAAAGATTGTGCATGAATACAACCCAACAGCGTTGGCTGCACAACGTATCAAAGCTACGGGATCGGTTATTGTCCTTTTCGACGGATTCAGGGTGCCCAACTTCATCAAATATGGGTCAACCCTCGTGAGGTGCTATCTGTACAGGAAGCAATTTGACGTATGTTACGCATGTGGAAGAATCGGACACAGATCAGACGTTTGTCCAACACCTGATGTTGTGCAGTGCAGGGGATGTGGTATGCAAGACCCAGGGGAGGCTCATATCTGCTCTCCCAAATGCAAGTTCTGCGGTGAAGATCACCCCACAGGTGACAGGGCGTGCAAGCAGCGGTACCAAATACCATATGTAGTAAGAGTAAGAAGAAGACAACGCTCCAAAGTGGAGACAGAGATGGAATCGGCCCAACCTACAAAGGAAACCCCTCCAGGCGCCGGAAGGCGCTCACGCTCGAGAAGCACATCAAGATCAAGACAGCGCTCAACATCGAGGGGAAGAAACCGTTCCAGGTCTCGGGAGGCGCAGGTGCGCTTCGAGGAGCAGGAGCTGAAGATAAACAAGAAAAAGGAGCCAGGAGCGACCTGGGCCGAGAAAGTCAAAGGTACTGTGAAAGTCACAGGTGCGCTAGCCTCGCAGGAACAGAGTAATGATGCCAGAGTAGAACAGCTGATCAGAGAGGTTATATCACTAAAGAAAGCAAATGAAGAACTTAAGCAGCAGGTTCAGGAAATGAAAAAAGGGTTGAGGACAGAAAGCGACAGTGTGGCAATAGCTAAGCCGGTGTGTATAAGGAACAGTCAGGAAGAAGACACACCGGCGCCCAAAAAGAGAGCTGTAGTTCCGGAGGCAGAATCGATGTGCTCGGTTCTGGAGGAGATTAGGAATGCGATTAGGGACCTAAAGGACACGGTAGACAGCGTTAACCTTAAGGTGGATAAAACATGGAAGTGGAAGTTAATAGCCGAGAAAAGGTTGAAAAAGCTAGAGGCCCAAGGAGAAGATGAAGAATATATGCCCTTGGAAGCCGAAAGCGCAAGAACACCCCCAGGAGCGGCAGGTGGTACAGTCAAGCGAACAGTGACAGGGGGTAGCAAGTCAGGAGGCAACGACAATAATAATGGATAACAGAAATAGACTTAGTGTGTGGCAGTGGAACTGCAGAGGATTTCAGCAAAAAAGAGCGTCACTAGCACAGATAATCAAAACGGTTGAAAATAGGCCAAAATTAATAATGTTGCAGGAAACTCTAGCGGAGGAGATCGGGCTGTCCGGCTTCAACTCGGTCTGCAAAGGCAAAGAACGAGGCAGAGGAATTGCCACCCTAATTGACAAAAAAATTCCTTACATAGAGCACGATCTAAAATTAGGGGCGAGTAAAATTGAATACATATTTATAGAATTGGTCCTAAAACGGCACAGAGGTAAAGCGCAAAGCTTGTTCTGCCTCAACATATATAGCAGTCCCAGAGAGATGAGACAGAGCTTCAGAGCCATCTTTAATAAGACCATGAGGGTAGCCAGAACTGCGCCACTCATAATAGGAGGGGATTTCAACGCTCCACACCAATCTTGGGGTTACCGCTGGAGTAGTAAGAAAGGGGATGGAATCTGGCATCTCGCCACAGATTTAGGCCTTTCTCTTATCACGGACCCAGCCTTTCCTACCAGGTGTGGCAGTTCCACGTGTAGGGACACTACCCCGGACTTATCCTTTACTTATAACTTACCCAGGGCAGACTGGATAAACTCTGGCACGGACCTAGGAAGCGACCATTACATACTACACATAATGGTAAAAACGACGGGGGTGGATGTAAAGCATTTCACTTACATAGACTGGGATCACTTTAGAAAAATCAGAAAAGACAGAGCAGACACAGATAGAAAGGGGCGCATCAGACTACAAGAGTGGGTAGCTCAGCTTAGGGACGACTTGAATGCAGCAACTAAGGCTATAGAGACAGAGGAAGAGGTCGAACAAATTGATAGTAGATTGGCGCATTTGATCGAAGCCAAGCAATCGATTTTACAAAGATGGAAATCACAACGCTTAAACAGGAGACTTAGGAAGCGAATTGCTCAGCTCAATAAGAATATAGAGGAACACGCACGATACTTGCAGAAACAAAAATGGGATGAGGTTTGTAATCGTGTAGACGGAAGGATAAAACGTGGAGGCAATTGGAGTCTGCTCAGGCATCTGCTCAACGAAAAAGGCACTAAATCGAATAGACGCACGGCAGTGGCGAAACTGGTACACCAGGAAAGTCAGACTGCAAGCGCAGAGAGCATAATGGAGCGACTGGCTACTAAATACTTGCCTCTCAGGAAAGATCAGGATGTGAGTTATCCCGATCACTTAGGGTTAGAATGCAAATATATGGATCAGGAATTCACCGAAAGTGAGGTACGCACGGCACTGTATGATCTGAATAGTAGGTCAGCAGCTGGCCCGGATGGAATCTCTAACAGATTGCTTAAGAATTTGGACGACGAATCAATAAAATATCTGACCACATACATTAATGACCTATGGAAAGATGGGGTATATCCAGAAGAATGGAGGACGGCCAGTACTATCTTAATACCAAAGCCGGGCAAGCAACTCAACTTGGATAATCTGAGGCCAATTTCTTTAACATCATGTCTAGGGAAGACAATGGAGCATGTCATATTGAACAGGTTAACGAAATATGTGGAGGACAATGACATCCTACCGTACAATCTGATTGGTTTCAGATCAGGCTTGTCCACACAAGATGCCATGTTGTTAATCAAACATCAACTGCTATTGGCTAAACCAACAAACACTCGAGCTCTCTTGGGGTTGGATGTCGAAAAAGCTTTTGACAGAATTAAGCATAGAGCAATACTTGAAGTGATTTCCGAACTGGGATTGGGGAGAAAACTCTATGAAATGATTAAAGCCTTTCTTGGCAATCGTTCAGCTCATCTTAGATTCGGGGATATTATATCAAAGAAGATGGATCTCGGTGACAGAGGGACGCCACAAGGGTCGGTCTTGTCCCCTATGCTTTTCAACCTGGCCATGTCAAAAGTGGCAAATGGACTAAAAAGGATAGAGGGCATTCACTTTACCATTTATGCAGACGATGTGACGATATGGACCGCTGAAGGAAGTATGGGACATGCGGAAAGCAGACTTCAGAAGAGCATTTATGAGGTAGAGTCTATTTTAGAAGACATGGGACTCAAATGCTCTGCTAGTAAGTCTGAACTCCTTGTACTCAAGAACAGAAGAAGGGGTAGAAAACCGAGGGGATACGTTCCCGAAGAAGAACCCCGGTTAGTACTAACCACGAAGGCAGGCAAATCTATTAAGCAAGTAGAATCCATAAGAGTCTTAGGGTTATTCCTGGAGGCAAATGGGGCAAATGGAAGAACAATACGACACATCACAAGCAAGACTGTGGAGGTAATAAGACTGCTAAGGAGAATCACTAACAGACAAAGAGGGCTGGGAGAGGAGAGCGCCATGAGACTGGTCCACGCTTTCGCCTTGTGCCACTTCTCATATGTAGCTGGGATGCTCAGTTGGACACAGACAGAGCTAAACAAGTTGAACAGATTAATTAAAAGGCTTGTCAAAACAACAGTGGGGCTACCTATTAACACCCCGGATAACAAATTAATGAAACTGGGGCTCCACAACACAATAGACGAGATAATTGAAGCTCAGCAAATTGCCCACAGAGAGAGGCTCTCTGGAACAAGGCCAGGTAGAGCAATACTAGAAGAGGTAGGATGGTGCCCAACCGAATCCAAAATTTCAGGTGAAGGCACAGTAGAACTAAAAGATAGCATAAGAGAGATAATCAAGACGACTCCTTTCCCCAGAAATATGCACCCAGTGCACAACCTGGAAAGACGAAAGGCAAGGGCCAAAGCTCTCCTGCAAGAGATAGAACACGACAGAGAACATGCGGCATTTGTAGATGCTGCGTGGGTCAGAGGAAAGAAAGCCTTTACGGCAGTAGTAGTAGATGCAGATGGTCTCACTCGGGATGCTATTACAATCATGACTAAAGACACGACAGTCGCGGAACAAGTAGCGATAGCATTGGCTTTAAGGAATAATAAGTGGACTAAGATTTACAGCGATTCTAAGATGGCTATTAGACACTTTACCAATGGCTTTGTAACCAAAAGGGCTGCCCAGCTGATCGGTGAGTTGGACAGCCAAGAGATCGAAATCCGCTGGTTTCCTGCGCACATGGGGTCTGTCGATCCATCTCGAAAGAATTTAAACGAGATGGCTAACGCAGCTGCACGAGGGCTTACTATCCGTGCACTACGCGACCAGGACCTTAATAATATACAGGTGGAGAACAGGGACCAATTACTTACATATAATGAAATCACAAGGCATTACTACATGAACAGAAGGGAATTCCCAGTGCCACACGCTAAGCTCAATAGAGCTCAAGCGGTGACTCTGAGATTGCTGCAAACAAGAACTTATCCAAGTCCAAACTTTATTAACAAGATATATCCTGAAAGAGAGATACCAATCAATTGCGAGAAGTGTAATGGCATCATTACTCTGGATCACATGCTTTGGCAGTGTCCTGTGACTTTCACAGACTGTGACAAGGAGAGAGACTGGTGGCAGCGAGTCCTACACAGTGGAGTTCTTTCCGATCAAGTACAGGCCGTCCAGAAGGCCCATGATACGGCGGTAAGGTTAAACCTTACTGTGCCGACGTGGGAGCCGCCTGCGTCAACCTAAGGGTTGATCTTCAGGACATTAATAAAGTTCATCATACCATACCATACCACGTGGAGGTGTAGGCAGAGTGCCCACTTCTGAGGAAAAGAAACCTACGCAGTGGGTGCTGTGTCTCACAGGTGACAACAACAACAGAAAATAAAAGTAATTCTTTTCGCTTTGCACGAACTACTGCTGACAGGTTGACGCCCGTCGCCACGATGAGTTTTTATTGTTCCTGAGAAAGGCCTCGCGTATCCGATCCGAGGTTGCTTCAATTAGAAGCCTGCACTGCGTTCAAAATGCCCAAAGCGTATTTGGACGATTTGGAAGACGACTCAACCTGCTCAGAATAGCACTTAAAAATGGCCAGTAATGAGCCGTCATGTTTTGCAAGGATGTCACGATGTGTTTAATTAGGATATGGTGTTTCAGCTGAATATACTTGCGTTTCCATAGCAAGGCAACACAAACGGCCCTTAATTGGAGAGCTTTATATTTTGTTTCTGCAGCCTCTAGTATTGAGGAAGAGGAGGAGAAAAAGAGAAAAAGAAGAAAAGTAGGGAATCCAACCAGAAGGGGGCGCATCCGGTTTGAGTTTTGCAAGACTAGTCGGGTACCAAATTTCGCGAAGTGTAAGGCAACGATATGCGCAGTGACATTAGAAGGTACGGCCGATGTTTAGCGAATCTTCCACCTTTGGCGAGAAAAAGCAGGAATAAGCGGCTCGCGGAAATGACGTCGTCTACGGTACGTTGAGGTGCGAGAGCATCTCAACACAGCCCATAAAAGCTGCTAAAGGAAGATACTCACAAAAGGGAGGATTTTGAAGAATATCATCCCCAACAAGAAAAAGAAATAAAGGAAAGAACGGGAAAGAAGAAAGGGAGAAGGCCTTTAGAACAAATGCAACCTCAAAGAGTGCGAAAAGGGATAAAGAACACTTGAAGCATGTCGAAAATAATAATTGTCTTTTGGCCTGTATGTGACGCATCCAGAGAGATGGCGTGGTATAGCGTTGCGCTGAATGCGTCTCAGAACGCTGTCGTGATGAGGAGCGCCGCCAGCAACGTTGCACACATCGCACACCTAAAGGCGCTTTACGCACACCGATGGTGCACAAGATGAGGCCGAAGGACAACCACCGTCTTTTGTCAGCATCCAAAGAAAGGATTACGCAGATTTGGCTTGAAGTTTGCTACCCGTTCCTCCCAGAGTAGGACGCTGAACCGGGCACACTGCGTGGAAGCAGAAATCGCTCTTTGCTCTGTGCAACCTCTCCATCTCGCCCCTTTAGACCAATGTACACACCCCGTATGCACACAGCTGCCGTCGAACTGGCAACATGGTGCACCTATACTCGCGGACAACTTTCTGTGCCAATGAAGGGAAAGCTACGGAGGCAAAACGCGCATAAGTGAGAACGCTCCTGAAAAGAGTCCTGTGTTTTCATCCACGTTAGTTTAAGCTGGGGAAAAGAAAACATAAACACCTTATTAGCAACAGTTAAAGAAAACAAAACACACCACTGAATGTAAAGGTTTACTTATTTTGCGGCTTTTTCCTTCCGCGTCTGGGTAAACGCGAAACCGTCGCTTGTAAAGCTTCGTCGATTCAGCGTCTGTTCAGAGCTACCAAAAACCACTGGCGGACTACTTGGCGCCGTGACACATGTGCAGCAGCCACGCGCCCGTAACTTTCCCTTCACTGCCCCACAAAGCTGTCCGCGAGTATGCCTTTACTCTTATGCTACTCTTTAGGGCGAAAGCTCTACTACTCGAAGTAAAACTCCCAAGGTCAACCTCGGCGCGCGTCTGGCCTTTAGCCGCCACGTCACGTGATCCGCTGCGCAGAGGCGTCGCAGCGGTACTCGCTCGAGTTTCGCCGCTGTTTACCACGTAACTGGGCGAGGGTTTAAAGGGCTAAACAGAGTCCGACGTTGCGTGAGCGCGCGCACACGTTACGTCACGTTGGCATGATCGAACCGATGGTTCGACGCACTGGCGCAGCCAACGTAACCGGACGCTGCCAACGCTCACCGACGCGCCCGGCGTCGGGCGGCGCTCGCCCGCTCGCCGATAACGTCGGACTATAAACGCACCTTAACAGTTGCTTCGCCGGCACCAATTGGTCACTCATTGTCGCCATGGGCGAAGCACGTGCCGGTGCAGGCGCGTCAACTCTTCGCCGCAGGCCCCAGGCTGAGTATGAGCACCCTGCCGATATAGCTCACCGGGAAAGAAGCGCTAAAGAACCGTGTCTAACCATGGTTAACGGAGCTTTCGCTCGTATAACTAGGTTCAAGCCACGTTGAACCCCAGCCATTTTTTCTCCCATTCTCTTCACCAAACACTGCAGTTCAGGTGTACACCAGTGCGCGATACAGTTACCGCGGCTTTCCTGTTCTTTATAGCCACATCTCTCTCTCCGCTCATCGGGAACGCTAATACGAGGGCTCACAATGCTCATGCCAGCCATGGAAGCGAGGACGCTGCCATTGCTTTGGCCGAGCAGCGTCATTACGCGTCCACTTCGCTTGGTCTCTTTTACAGGCAAACGCACAACACGGCTCTGGAGACCTCCACGCGCAGGCCGGGCACACTCGTCGATACCGCGACCGCACGACGGCGACGGCGCGATGTGCCGCTCGAGCGTCTGTACAATTACTATCGCAACAAAGGATTACTTACGTCTGCGCACATCACAAGCTATATCAGGTGGCCATAGCCTTAGGTTACGCGGCAAGGTGTCCAGAAGGGCGGTTGATTTGGAGGTGCTGCCACGAACCGCGGACAATTTTGGCTTAACGACTTGCGCTCGTCGCACATGCGATCCCCACTCCTTCGTCTCATTGTAAAGCGCTCGTGCTCAGCGGCTGGAGGGCGATAAAATTGGATCTCATTCACGCTGTCCTCGTTTCTTCCACCGTTAAAATATGTATATATTAAGCAGTTGCAAAGCAGAACGCAAGAAGAACTATGGGGCAAACTGTTACAACACGGCTATACGGAGAAAACCAAACAAATGAAATATAAATAAAAACGGCTGCACGAGGCGGATATGGGATGTGCAAACAGAAACGTAGGCAGGTTTTTCGATATTGCCCGGGCGTCTGCTTGCAACAGCGTTTCTATGAAAACGACCTTCTCAGGCGACTTTCAATAATGCAGTTTTTTCAAGTTGTATCCGATGTCCGTGACACGTGGGCATTCAGTGTCTTCCGTGCTGCTTTTTCTGAAGCGCGAGTATAAGCATTTTATTATGACTGCTTGATTTCTTAACTGGTGTTTATTTTTCTTTGCAGCGTTCGCAAAGTAATACTTTTGCAAACTGACGGTGTCGTTTTAGCTTATTTCTGCCCACAGCGCCTCCTACTCTGTTTCTGAAGCTTTGAATTACATGTTAATATGTATTTATTGATGTGAGAAAATGCCTTAACTAGGCCGCCCTGCCAGGCTTCCAGCTTCCGCTTTTTCTTTTGGTTTATTTCTCCTCTTTTTTTTTATGCGTCAGTATGTTTCAAGCTTTTGCATATTTCTCAATGAAAATTTGAATTTTCACGGTTATTACGCATTTGTTGCTTGTGTTTTTACTTGTAATGCACCATGCTACCCGATTTAGGTGCTGGTGAGCCGAGACTGCCTGCCCAGTCGAGCACACATGCCATAAGACTTATACGGACTGGAATTAACTTATTTGTCCCTGATTGTTTGCCCAGATAAACACTTGCGTGCCATTTTTTATTTTATTTTGGGAGCAGCCCGCGACTTTATCACCATCCTGAAAAGGGGGCATAGAAGCCTCTCAGGACCATCAATAATGCTCCTTGTCTGTCTGCCTGTCTGTCTGTCTCACATCTACGCTGCATCCGAGCCGTTATAACAGCAGGTCAAATCGAGCCCACGCGGAGCAACCAATAGGAAAACGCTGTGATAAAGACTACTCCTTCCTATACTAGACTTCTGCACCACTTACAAATCGCGTTATGTGCACGTTTCACGTTTTCCATCGTGCCTACCTTGCCTACCTTTATTGCATTCTGTGCTTGCTTATTCGTATTGACTCTGGAATTGCCTCGTTTCAACGGGGATCATTCCTCAGAAACATGCACGCGGACCTCGCAGGCCCGATTCTCGTCAATGGTTTCTCCATTTATATGATTCTTCTTTAAAAAAAAGAAAAAAAAAGCAAGAAGACTACGTGAAGTACGGAAGTCAGATTCCTTTGTTATTGCTCCTGCAGGAAGGTAATAAATGGGCTGATTATCTGACGCTTGGCGTGTACAAAAGATATACGTTGACACTATCGCTATAATGACTGTAGTCGTACACTTATTGGATTATACGATTGTTATCGCAGTCCTGCAGAGCCTGTAGACAAATCGATAAGGGGTTCTATAGCTCGCCAGAGACACAGCAGCCCTGTGATTATTTCGCGAACTATTTCAGCATACGCTTCTTAATAATGCATCCTGCATCTCTTCACAGCCAGAGACTTTAACAAATAAGAAGGGAAAAAAGCATGGAGGACGCTGAAGCATCGCCTTTCAGAGTGGAACGAGACAGCACTCAAAGATCCTTGACTGCTTCTCATGTTCCTCGGCAACTGCAGCTTATGTAACCGTGATGGTTACGGGGAAACGCTGGCAGCGAACGCTATGCATGAAGGGCCAGCTTTCTGGTGGAAACGTGGCCTCTTGCGTGGGCCTATCTCGGAAATAGTTCACGGCCGTGGTAAAAACATTATATCATTTTCAGAATTCTGTTATTGTTTCGCCCTTTTAATATTTAAGTCAGAGAAGATTTAACAAAAGAGACATGCGATGTCAGTGTTTTGTTTCATGACATTTGTTTGCGGGCTGAAAGAGAAGAAAGGGGATTAACCGAGGGGCCCGATTTTTATTAATCATATCATGAGAAGCCAACAAAGACGCCAAGAACAACATAGGGGGAATTACTTGCACTTGCTAATTGAATTAAAGTAACGATAAATTAATGCAATGAAAGTGGATGAAAAAACAACTTGCCGCAGGTGGGGAACAATCCCACGTCTTCGCATTACGCGTCAGAGCATCGCGCGCGTAATGCGAAGACGTGGTGTCGTTATCCACCTGCGGCAAGTTGTGTTTTAATCCACTTTCATTGCATTAATTTATCGTTACTTTAATTCAATTAGCAAGTGCAAGTAATTCCCCCTATGTTGTTCTTGGCGTCTTTGTTTGTTGGCTTCACATGATTTTTTTGTAGACTGTCATTCTCAAAATTCCAAGGAATAAGTTTCTTAAAAATGTAAGACAAAGTACGAGCAACATTAGTGATATAATGCTATGGTAATATAATCCGCATATACCGCATGTCATATAGCAAGGCATGGCACATACATATACCTAAATATATAGGAAAATTTTCGCTCACGGACAACTCCGCCGACGCTGATGGCGGCGCTGACACCGGATCTTTTGCGACACGGGTTCCTTAACGCTGACGCGTTAAAACTGAAATTACGAGGAATGCTGCGATTGCACACCTGCCTAGCTGTGCCGTTTAACGCGATTCATAGGCGATACATCAAGTCCACGAAAAAAGTGAAATGTTATTTCAATTAGGTCGTTTCCATTTTTTCGTAAACTTCCTTTCAACTATTGGAAATTACAGTGTTGTTTGTTAATAATTTTACATTGCAATATTTCTTCCGCAAAATTCTTCTGCCCTCCCTTTTAACGCTTTTCTGCTCCTGTTATCCCCTCATTTGCTGAGTCGCATGTACACGAATTCTTTTACGTCGTGAAACCTCGCTGCTTTTGAATGACGGGCTAGCTCTCCTCTCTTTCTCTCACCCATGAATCTAGGTCGCTTCTAATCTCGCTAGCTCAAGTGTATGTGCAAATTAATAATAATAATAATAATAATAATAATAATAATAATAATAATAATAATAATAATAATAATAATAATAATAATAACAACAACGCACACAACGGATCCGCCATCATAGCGCGTATATCGCAGTGGCGGACATGCTAGCGGAACTATTTCTTATCATTGTTTCAAGATTCGTCTGCTCTTCGCACGCATTCAGCTTCTATCGACTCTCCCTTGAACAGAAAATTCCATGGCCTCCTTTAGCCTTAGATAACCTACAGTCTACCTTACGATACGGAAATCGAGCTTTTTAGTCCACTGAGATAACAATGGGCACGGGGGAGAGTGAAAGAACGTATTTGTAAGCCGCTTGGCCTATAGTTCAACCCTGTAGGCAAAGCGCAGCAGTCGAGATTTTAATTTAAACGCCTGCGTATTCCGTTATCCACGTGCCTGAAGGTTATCGGCATTACTGTCATAAGCTCATTGCGAGTTAACTTCACGCAGGTGGCTCCTATCATTTTCATGATACTGCGTCTAGACGCAGAGCCATGCTTTTTTTTACATCATGTATACATGAGTGTAGTCGTTTGTGATAATTAAACTCAACTCAACATGTGGCAGAGAAACGGGCTCTCACGCTGCATTGTTTCGAATGAATATAAGAAGATTTTCCCTTTAACCTGGATTCAGTTGGTAAATACAATTTTCAATGACATCGCCGGTACTAGAATGTTTTATTATATATTTTACTGCGAAGCAAATATATGTCGGCGGAAATAACTGAATATTGAGTATGTCGTCGCTAACCTTCTTACAACTCAGTTTCAGCATTTCGATGTTTTATTAGTTTTGCATATATAAAGACTGAAACAATACCCCCAAAAGTTAACTATTATAACGCAGGAATGAGTGGCTATTGTAATGCGGCTTCGTAAATAAAGGCAATACGCTGCAATTCCTGTTATCAACACAGTATAATTCTTGTTTATCGGGTAAGAAGGTGCAGTTTCAGCGCTTTGAATATGCGAAGTTCCGGCTGAGGTAAACATTCTTGCACTTATTATTAATCGTTCGGGGTTAAAGCGAAGATAAGACTCAGAAGCAAGTCGTAACACACTTACTAGCAAGAGCTAATTGCTTTCGTTACCCGAGACGCGAGCAGCGTATATAAGCGACATTATTGTTTGAGAAATAAGTTTGCACGATCTCGCAAGGGAAATTGCGAGACGATCATTACGAGGCTTCAGCGCCTCGTCGTGCCTTATGAAACACGAGCAGCGTATAAAATGTCTTTTAGCGCCGTTTTTGCGGTTATGTATAAACACTTCGAAGTGCTGTTGCTCTTATATCTCGTTTCAGACATAATATTATAATTAAAAAACAAAACTTTTGTTGGTTTCATCACTGCTGGTGCCTAAAACCAGCAGTGGGAGGTTCGGGGACTTTCGTCCGCGGCTTTCGCATGTAGCTTAAAACACAGTCAAAGATTCTTGCAAAGTCCGCATCGCAGGACTGAGTAGTCGATCACGAAGGGGGCATCGCAAACAACTAGAGAGAACAACCACGTGCACCCGTGCACGACCTGCATTACCGGTGCCATTTAGCGGCGCACCGAAGAGAGTGGTTCACCCCACGCACCTTTGGTCACAGGCCCACGGTCTGGCAGCCAGCGAGGGAAGAAGGGGGAGCAAAAAAATGAAACGCTGCGCTGGTCCTTGCGCGGCCGTGTGATCGCTTCAGGGCGCCCCGGCCGTTACTGCTGCTCGCTGCCGCTGCTATCGCGAACGCCCAGTGCGTCTGGTCCCGTCGCGCGATAGCTGAAAGAGGAGCAGCGGCGAAAGAGATTATCGTGGCGCGAGGAGGAGAGCGAGAGCGCGCGGCTGAGGAAGGCTCCGCCTGCGCACACTTTGTTATGCACTTCCTACAGATACGTGCTTTTCTTTCGAACCTATCTTTCCATTCTCTCTTCGCTTCTCTATAGCTCCTCGTCTTGTTTGCTTCGCTTTAATTGTATCGGGCCTCGTTGTCCTCGAGGATCCTCTGCGTCAACCCCGTGCGATTCTGCTGCGGATGGATTACGTCCCTTTCGTGGCTCGAGTGACTGGAAATAGCGTTCCCTTTGTTGTTCTCTTCGCCTGTCAGAGCCACTGCCCTTTCAATTGTCTTTTATTATAAATGGAACCTCTGTCACTGCCATCTCTCCCTCCCACGCATTTGGTTATTGTTTAATATTAACTCATTGTTTTTCGCAAGAGACCTGTTACTGGTGACGGTGGTTTGCAGACGCAACACCGCCTTGCTAAAGCAGATTCTCTGGAGCTTTTCCCCAAAGATGGAACGTCCTTCGTGTGGTGCCTTTTAAAAAAGAAGAAAAGCTTTTTGAATCTGGCCAATATTTCCCTTAGGCATCATTGCACAATGTATCGGGGCCGGAGAGCCAGCTTAGTCGATTTGGTGAAATCACTTTTTTTGAACAACGAATGTTTCGCGCCAGCTCAAAATTGTACCTAGCTCACGTTATCCTACACACTTCTGCGCAAAAGTTTTAGTGTGGATTACCCGAGAAACTCCGGGGAAATCGGACTGGTACCTCCGTGTGAGCCAGTTTTTAATGCTTGGTGTGATGAACTTGCTTCCTTCTTCAAATACCCTCACTCCACCTCACCCAACCCACAAGAAAAAGAAAGATCTAATTGAACTTAAGCCAACGGAAGGAATGAGATAAACCCGCTTGGTGCCAAATCAGCACGTGGCACCTCGCACAGGGAGGCTAGCCGAGTTCTTTCACAAATGATAGTTACACCGCTCCATTTTAGACGTTTCTCTTTTGCCAAAAGTGACAATCTGTCTTCCTTTGCATAGCTGATAATTCGCGACTACAGTCGAAAGCCTTCATAACCAAAAGCTCAGAGCCTCCAAAATCCTTCGTTATACAGGTCGCTTCGTTGTAAATGTCGTCCATCGTATCGCACGCAATAGAGCAAGCTAAGCACGTTCAGAAAAACAAAACCTTTATTTAGCATGAATTGAAGAGATGCTTAATGAAAGAAGTCGGTAATTTTCTTGTGGACACTTCGTCCGATGCAATGTGCAACTGCAACCGACCTTATCACATCGAGGTTCACGGCATGCTCCACTGTGAAACCCGGGAGTGACGCAAGGTACATCTGTAGAGCGTCGGATGCCGCTATTGCCTCTCTTGTCGTCAAAAATCTATGGGCACATTGCTGAGCTAAAATGCGATAGGCGAAAGCCTATCTATGACTGCCTCTGTTGCTGTTCTTTGAACTGTTCTGCGAACGGACGCCGCCGTGGCCGCGAGCATGGGATGCAATCACAGCCATGCGGCTGCAAGGTTTGTCGCCGATGTGCGCGCACCCCCACGCGCATGTCCGCGTTCTCCCACGCGCCCACTCGCACAGCTCTGCTGGCATGGCACCTCCTTTACTTGCTCCCCTCGCTGGTGGCGCCTCCTCTCTGCTCCCCTCGCCGGGGATCACGGCTTTCCTGCGTCCACCAAGGACAGCGCCCGGACACTCATGAGCCACTAAACGCTTCCGCCTTAATATTCTCGCATCGCCTGCAGCTTTCTTCGTGGGTACTGACCGGCGCTCCCTACGCGCTCCGCAGCTCAGTGGTGGCTGCGGAGGGCAAACACGGAGGCGCTACACGCGTTCGTAGGAAAGGAGGAAATCAGCCGTGGGGACACCTAAATTCCTTCGTTGTACAGGCAAATTTGTTGTAGTGGTCTTCACTCTAGAGGCGTTCGGAATACACATGAAAGATAGGAATTCCGCCGGGACATGCAAAACACTTCGTTATACCAGTCATTTCGTTGTAGAGGCATTAATTGTGGAGGCATTCGACTGTTTTCTCAGTCACGATAAAGTCAGTTTCACTAAACACTAAATTACATTTTACCGCAGGAGCTGTGGTTTATGGCTAGGTCTCCCACAGACTTCCTGTATCAGGATGAAACGGGTACGATGTCATACTTTTGACAACATGGCGTCCAGCCGGCCAACTTCAGGCCAAAGGCGCAGCAACTTCCACCTCATCTGCCCCCTTAAACAAAAAAGAATGTTGTTGACATTCACTTCCCTTCATCTCACACTCGCCGTGGTTGCTCAGTGGCTATGGTGTTGGGCTGCTGAGCATGAGTTCGCGGAATCAAATACCGGCCACGGCGGCCGCATTTCTATGGGAGCGAAATGCGAAAACACCCGTGTACTTAAATTTAGGTGCACGTTAAAGAACCCCAGGTGGTCAAAATTTTCGGAGTCGTCCACTACGGCGTGCCTCATAATGATCAAGTGGTTTTGGCACGTAAAATCTCATAATTTTTTTCCCTTCATCTCACATCGGCAGCAAAGTTTGGACGTTATCTCGACAGCTTTCTTTAGATGTTTTCTCGATATCGAGGGTTGAAGACCTAGTCCCCATGGCGGTGTCTAAAACATGATGTATCTACACCTCCGAAATCACTTCCAACGCTTCTAATACTCAAAAGCATAGCCTTCGAGGTTTGTATCCTTTGCTCAGGGTCAACCGTTGTTATGGTGTTGGACACCAAAATCTGAAGTCTGTATGTCATGTTTTTAGGCTTCCGCAATCGTTTCCGCCGCATGCCGTCAGCAACATCATGGCCTCCAAGATCTACATTTGTTGCCCAGACGGGCCCGTCACTGACACGTGGATTTGGACGTACCCTATCGCGGACCTATCCTTGTGGTATCTCAGAGGTGGCTTCCTATCCGAGTGGCTTTAATTGGCGTGGTTTCAGGCAACATACACCAGCACACACTCTCCTTCGCTCGTATGGCATCTTACTTCTTGAAAGAAGTGACTCATCGACGCACACAAAAGCACGAACATATCAAAAGCCAATCAAGTTTACTTCAAAAGCCATGGTACATATTACAGCAAGATGTCCCAGAGAGAGAGAGAGAGAGAGAGAGAGACAGAGCAAATTATAAAGGAAAGGCAGGGAGGTTAACCAGGACGATGATACTGAGTGATACTGAGCCCGATTGGCTACCCGAGTGTAGGACAAACTGAATGGGGAAGTTTCTTGATTGCATTATTTCGGTAATCTAAAAAGAGAGCAAGCAGCAATAAAATTGCTGTCATGAGAACTTCCTAAATCATAAGTTGACATTACCTTAGAAAAAGACTTATGTGCATGCTACAAAACTAGTTCTAAGTAGTAATCAGATGCAGTGCCATGTGAACAAGACTGCCGATAATAAACGCAAACTAGAATAATCAACTTGATCGTCTAAATTATCTGTTAACTATACCAAACGAACAGTGATACGAACATGTTCACTTAAGATGCAGGAATGGAATGCATAAACAGTTCTCACCCTTCAGGCTTTCCCTCGCTCGTGAGAGACCTCCTTTTGAGACGACTGAAAAGCTCATTAAAGCTTTGCCGAAACTTTGTAAGTATATCTACAGTGTATAGGTGTGTGTGTGCAGCTACGTGTATATCACTGTATGCGTATATAATAATCATCACTCCGCCCCTGGAGTAGCACGTAAGGCGAACAGCCAGGCTAACATCTCCAGCATATTATTAAAGCTTGTATCTATCTCTCTCTCATTGAAGCTTACAGACGCGCAAGCTCGTGAGATCTCAAACGACCGAGTGTGCTTGCACCGGGGAACCATCAGTTGGACAGCCTGCTCGCACAGACTGAAGTCATCGCCGACCACGTGATACTTTCCCATTTTATTGTGACTTTTATCACTGTTCCCGCAGCACGCACCAGCCTGAGCTTCGGCATTACCTGGTTCACTTGAGAAATCAAATAACTCTACGGTTATTTGAAGCTATCAAAAGTTCGATATAGACACTGACACGCCGTACGTGCATACCTATATCCTCCCCGAGACCTCTCGTGGATTATCATAATCTATGCATCAATGAAGTCTGACCTTGACGTTCTCTTCACTAACCTACTTTGCATGCGCATTGCTTTACGAGACCGCATTATGTATCCCAATGTGTTGACTACTGCGACAAGAGAGGGCACTGTTGCAGTTTTTAAGGGCAACAGAACTTGACCAGAAGCTGTAGCCTGAACAGATGTTTGTAGTGCTGCAAGTGCTACAGTACTGTGCGGTGACGGTATGCAGTGACAGTGACCGGCTGTGATTGTATGTCTATGCTCCTTTCTCTCTTTATCTCTACTTTGCTATCACTTTATCTCCTCCTCCGCTCTCTCCCCAGCATAGGGTAACCTACCGGATCTTCCCATCTGGTTAACCTCCCTGCCTTTCCCTTTTCTTCTGTCTCTCTCTTTTGGGTGACACCCTCTTATGGGAAACTTAAGCTAACATGGTATAACGAGGAAACGTTCAAGCTTTCCTGTTTCTTTTTATGGCACAATAGATAATATTTTATGGAAAGAAAGTTTTGTATGTTATTTTTTTTATCACGGCCTTTGTTGTTTACTATGTACCATATTTTGTACCACTCCCCTCTATAGTGCCTCTAGCGCTGAGGGTATGATAAATAAATAAATAAATAAATAAATAAATAAATAAATAAATAAATAAATAAATAAATAAATGTAAACAAAAAGGGGTTCTCTACTGCGGACTCAGCTAGCTAACCGCGCACTTGGTTACAAAACTAGCTCTGGCCGAGAGCGGCCCGCGAATGTGCCACTGTGGGCCAGAAAACGCGACGCAAAGTAAAGCTCACGCGTACACTCGCCCCAAGCGGCTCCCACGCAACCAGGGCGCCTCGCGAACTTGGGGGAGCAAGCAGACACACAACCTTTCTCTTTGAAATGCCACTTTACTCTCTCTGACACAGGCTACTGTACACCGCCAGGGTCGTAAAACGCGGGACTCGGGGCGGAGAGAGATGCCTGCGGTCAGCGAAGGGGGGTCGAACCAGGGGTGGCGGCGAGGCTGCAGGCATGCAGCCCGCCGCTTGTGGGACTGTCTCCTCAATGTCCTCCGGGCACGTCGATTTCCGAGAATAACAGGGTCTTGTAGTGAAGGCGCAGTGTTCGTTGCTTACACTCGACCATCCTGCACGATCTCGTCCCGAGAGAGCCTCATCATTCTCACTCGCTTCCGCACTCGCTGTCCGACGCCAATTTAAACTGTTTCATCTGGCTTACATGGGCGCTCGTGACATGGTCTGGCCGCGTCGACACCTTCGATATTGGTAGGTTCGAGATGCGATATGTGTCTGCGGGCAGCACCTCTGTAACAATGCACGGGCCTCTGTGTTTAGGTTGCGTCTTCGTGGGCTGTCCTGTGTCCTTAACTGTTCGTGGCCACGGAGGCGGCGGTAGTTGATCACCCTCTTGTATGCGAAATCCTTTCTTCTGTGCGAGAAGAACAGGGCTGCTGTACTGGAAACTACTGTCACGGATTAATCCACATGACTTCAGCTCATCAGTAATGTCCTTCAGTACCCGCTTTTCATAGTAAGAGCTGCGGCATGGTGGTTGGAAAACCGGCTTGCTTCCAGGGAGCTCCATTATTTTCATTTCAGCGATGCCGGTGCACCCCAGTTCTTCGATTTGCACTGCACAACAATTATTATGCTTGTTAAGCAACACGCAGGGCTGTGTTTTCTCCTCTCCATAGACGATCGAGCCAACATTATTATCACTTCGGCTTATTAATTGCAGCGCATGGGCCTCCTCATTGGTGGTCACTAAAACTTGCTCTGGCATGTTGCAAGGAGCGGGTGTGCACTTGAGTATTTGACTTTGCTTCATGGGCAACTTGACGTCGCTGTAGTTCGCAACCGGGTCACTGAAAACATCAGGTTCATCAAGGGAAGGCGTTCCCGACACAGACAGAATCGTCCGAGGGGCAGCCTCAACTCTTTCGCGACACTTGACGACCTCTCTCGGTCTTTCCAATTCTGCAACAAGACCTGCCAGCTGTTGTGCTTCCCTTTGGTTTAGTAAATGGGCACACCCACCACTACGGACCAGAAGCAAATCGGGCAAGTCAATCACGTCCGTACCAATGATGACGTCCGGTCCAACAAAGGCGTCGTCGCTGACTATGTAAAAGTGGACGGCGGGAAGATCAACATCATCGACGCGCACCCTTAAGTCTAGTTCGCCGAGGGATGACCGCTGTCCACATACACCACGTATGGCCGCTCCGGGAGGTGCCGTAAGCTCCCTGTTCAGCTGCACCGCAGGCGTCAGCTTGATCAAGCTCACATCGGCACCCGTATCGAGAAGAGCGGGCATCCATTCGCCGTCAACGCAAACGCTTTTGTACACCTTCTTTGAAGGCGTGGTGCGTACAATATTGGTCACGTTCCCTGAACGGTCCTGATTCGGACAAAATTTCGCGCTGTGCCCATCGTAATTGCACTTCGTGCAGTGAAGTGGGCGCCGTGGCTCAGAACACTGACGCGACAGGTGGCCCGTTTTTTGGCAGTTGTAACAACGTACTCCGTCCGTGTGTCGCACTCCTTCTCGCACGGTACTGCTGCGTACAGCATCGTCTACTTCTGTTGACGAAGGAAATGGCTGGTGGCCACTGCTCGGTCGGCTTCGGCTGCCGAATCTTTGTGCCGATGGGAATTGCTTTTCGCGGCTTTCTGTAAAATTTTCATAGGCTTTGATAGCTTGAAGCAACTCGTTCACACTTCTGTAGCTTCTGTCCCGCAGCGCGAAACTCATTTCAGTCGACCAGAGGCATCTGACAATCTCGGTAATTGTGTCCGGCAGACTTAGCTTGACCCTGGTGCACATTCGTTCCTTTTCTCTGACGTACTTCGTCGCCTCCTCGTCACGACTCTGAACTCGTTCGGCCATTCTCCTCCATAAGTCCGGCAAGCTTTCTTCAGTCACGAAGGCTGATTTAAATGCAGTTTCGAACTCTTGCCATGACTGATGCCTTGTTGCTGACGAGATTAGCCAATCCTTAGCGGGGCCCTGCAGCTTGAGGTGAATTGCAGTTAGGCGTTGTTGTTCAGACCAGTTGGCTAAATCCGCAACGCGCGAAAATGCTTGCAGCCAATCTTCAGCACTAATTTGGGCGCTGTCTCCGTTAAAGCTCGGGATTGCGGTAGAGGGGTCCGGACTCACATGAACAGTTGTCGCTGTCGAGGGCGCATTCATCCTCTCCATCATGCGGGCCATTGCAGTGAAGGCCTCGGTGAGCTGTCCGAAGATGGCGTTGCTCGGGCCTGAATCCGGCTGGAACGACGGTGTTGAGGCAGCAGGAGTAGAGCCGCCGAGCTCCCGAATCTCTTCCTGCAGTCGAGAAAGCTGGGCTACTTTTTCTTGGAGCTGGTCTGATGCGCCGCGATCATTGCGTTGCCTGCTGTCTCGTTGGACCTCAGTGGCGCTTGTCACCTCCTCAGCAGCGCGCGACTGGGCAGCAAGACGTGTGTTGTACGGGTGTTCGCCTTCCTGGCTCATCTTGACGGGCTTGTTGGGATTATCCCACTTCTGAGTGTAAACAAAAAGGGGTTCTCTACTGCGGACTCAGCTAGCTAACCGCGCACTTGGTTACAAAACTAGCTCTGGCCGAGAGCGGCCCGCGAATGTGCCACTGTGGGCCAGAAAACGCGACGCAAAGTAAAGCTCACGCGTACACTCGCCCCAAGCGGCTCCCACGCAACCAGGGCGCCTCGCGAACTTGGGGGAGCAAGCAGACACACAACCTTTCTCTTTGAAATGCCACTTTACTCTCTCTGACACAGGCTACTGTACACCGCCAGGGTCGTAAAACGCGGGACTCGGGGCGGAGAGAGATGCCTGCGGTCAGCGAAGGGGGGTCGAACCAGGGGTGGCGGCGAGGCTGCAGGCATGCAGCCCGCCGCTTGTGGGACTGTCTCCTCAATGTCCTCCGGGCACGTCGATTTCCGAGAATAACAGGGTCTTGTAGTGAAGGCGCAGTGTTCGTTGCTTACATAAATAAATAAAAAGTTGGACGCATGCTGAGCTGTATAAAGGCGGCTTTATCGTATTCTTGCCTCCAGCCTTCGAGAAAATTGACATTATCGTGATCTATACCACTATGTCATCACAGACACAAATGACAAACGTAATGTGCATTTAGAACACTCATTACAAGAAAATCCAGGATACAGCCTCAACAGGGTGACCCGCAACACGATGCTTAGGCAACAAAAATGTCGTTTTCACACTGACCAACAAGAGAGAGAGAGAGAGAGAGACAACTTCATGTAGTCGCCTGCAGAACGACACCATGACTAAATGGCGCCGTGACGCGGGCCCTGACGTCTTCCCAGCGGGTGGTCTCTACTCAACTCCAGCGCGTGTTACTCCCACGGTCGGTCGCCCTGAGGGGCAACGTTCCGTCGGTTTTGCTTGGCCTTTGTCTTTCAAGAGCCGCCGAGACCTGCTGGACGGCCCAGGTTTGGCTTTCGTGGTCGTAGCATTCCGCCGCAGCCGCGAGTCGCGGCGGAATCGTTGTACTTGTCGAAGCCTCATTGGGGAACTTGGTGCAATCCCATAGGATGTGCGTCAGGGTGGCCCTCTCCCGCTGGCACACGCGGCACACATCACTCGCATATAATTTAGGGTATAGATGAGTCATTAACACTGGGGTGGGTAAAGAACAAGAGCTAACGCTTCCTTTGTACACGTACAACGAGATGGTGATGCTTTTAGCATCAATGGCGCTATTTCAACAAAAGTAATGCCTCACGTCATTCGTAACTTACAAGTAAGAACCTACTTGAATATCCTGAGGTGTGTTCAGTTTTCAGGAGAATACGGCTCTTCATGCCCAAAACGTTAATGGCGTCGGTTCGTGACCGTATAGCGTGCTTTGCGCAAAGCGTTGTAATGGAGATGGCGACAGCTCGCAATTAGGAAAGCAGCGTGTCGCACTGAGAGTTGCATTCACAGTTATTTTAATACGTGAGAACTGTTTGTCACTGGCAAGCAAGTTCATTATTTTCCCTTCGGCTCTCAATAATTACCGGCTGCAGCTTCTGCTAAACGATGTTGCAAAGACTGGCATTGCGCATCCGCGCTTACGTAATTGAGCCAGGTGTGTAGGCGAGCCCGAAACGCTAGCCGCTAGACTGACGACATGAAAGTAATCTACTTGATGTGTAAGTTCTCTAGTAATGGACCTTAAAACAGGGTTACTTTCTTCAATGTACACGCTATTGCCGTGGTTGTTACTAGATTAATACTATTACCACATAGGTGCACTAAATCACGCAGAATGTGTGCAGTTTTCATCTTTCTTTTTCTTTTACTATTGTTGCTTTAAAGTTTATTGTATCTGCCATTACGTTACAGATACAAACACATTTAAGGCCGTGAAGAAAGCCACATGATCCAATGAAAGTCAGCTCTTGAGCCACCTACTTCCAGCTATACTGAACTTACAATACTGCTGTCGTCATCGTGGTCATCATTACCAACCTAATATTTTTGGCCATTGCAGAATGAAGGCCTCTCCAAGCGATCTTCAATTATCCCTGTCTTGCGTAATCGGACTGTACCTATATGGTCCGGCGAACTTCCTTATTTAAGCAGACTATACCACTAACTGACAATAGCATAGGCAATTAGATCTCCTAAATGGACTAGCTTCCACATTATGCAATGAATTATTGTGCTTTGTTTGCACGTCCCTCTAGCATAAGGAATTGAAAAAGTCGCACGGAGCTTTCTTGTAATGTAACATATAGCTCAAAGCTCTAGGTCATTACAAATGTGGAAACCTTTTTGAGCTTGGAAGAAAATCTCCATTCTCCCACTGCGCCTTTCTCTCGGCCGTCCAAAAGCACGCGTGACGCTCTGTTCCCCTATCGAGATAAAACGCAGGGAACAAAGCGACCTTCCGACTCGGTTTCCAAAAATTTAGTCGGAAACAATAGCCCGCTCAATGCGGCCCTCTCATGTTGCATTCGTCGCCGGCGCTGAGAGATGTCTCACAGCAGCGCCTGCCCTTCGTTTTGCCTGGCTGTGAACAAAGTTGTCGAGGACATGTTATTTCTGGAGTGATGGATTTCGTTCGGTTTCGATGAATACAAAAGATAACTCTCAGCTTTCTTTTTCCTCCTTGTGACCCTAGAGGCACTCACAAAGAAAATACAGCTTAAGAATAAACAGAGCTCTTGAAGCTGTAACTGCACAAGCAGGGGAAAAAATGTATTTGAAAAGCAGCTGCACAGGTTGAAGGCAAACACTTCGATAGGAAGATTAGGCTTGCGTGTACAGTTCTGAATAGGAAGGCATTGAGGAATTCCTTTTCTTGGAAGCCGCCGGACCGAGTAGAATTAAACTTGCGGGTTTTAAAGTGGAAAGCTGAGACTTATGGCCCGATAAAAGTCGGGTTTAATTTGAGCGCATATTTTTTCTTTGTTGATGGAATACTGCTCTAAAATGGGACAATTGAAACTCCGCAGAGGCCGCGTTTACAAGTGGGTAAGAAAGAGTAAGAAAGAGTAAGAGAGAGCTTAGAGGTCACAGAATTGCTCCTCTAAGAACATTTAAATCACGCCAATTCCAAACGAGAAATCATAGGTTAGTATGCCTATTATCCTTATAGTTGTTAAGATGCACAGTTGTTGCAAAACGTTATTTTAATAATATACAGTCTCGTGATTACGAGCTAAGCACTTTTCATTTTAGCGCCTTGTAATATGCACTTTGGCTATTAACTATACAAGAAATACTTTAGAAGATAAATGAGTCCTCTGCTTTCATATGTACCTGGACCAGCTACATATCCCTTCGTTCGAGAGGACCAACGTCATTGATGTTGATCCGTCTGTTTCTTAGTAACAAATATATGTGGCCTCGCCACCTAATTGAATAGGTTTCAGTAGGAGAATATAGGAGTTGGGCTTCAAGCAACTTTATAATTTATTACCTTATCTTGTATAATTATCACCATTCTTTCTTATCAAAGCATAATCAGTTTTTACTGTCACTAAATAAAGAAAGCTTTATCATGAGCAACAAAAACCTACGGTGCGATTTGTTTTTGCCAATAGCTGCGCTACTGACTGTGTTTCTGGAAAAACAAGTCGCAGTAAGTGGTAGGTGAATAATAGGTTTCTATCAACCAAAACGACGCTGTATTTTTTTCCTGTGATACTTTGTTGTTGTTATTGTTGTTGTTCAGAAACAGGATGCAGCGTAATTACGGCAAACTAGAATCGTACTCGCTATAGCCGCATCAGTTAAGATCTCAGTGTAAACATGTAAAAAGTTAAGCCATGCCTCTCCCGCTGCGGTGGCTTTCTGGTTGCGGAGTTTTGCAGCCGAACTCAAGGTCACGGGCTGCATTACGTGGTACCCGAGCCGCATTTCTATGGACAAGGAATGCAAATGCTCTGGTACACTGAGTCTTCAGTACATCTTCACTCATTGAAGCATAATAATAAAAATGGCTGTGGCTTAGGTAAGGTTAAGCCCAGGATGCGAAGCATACTAGCCTTTATTTTAGTTGTTGAACCACTGTTTAGCCTGGTGAACTGCTGTTGCTTGGCTATATTTGGTTCGGCTAGACGAAGAAACAACTCATGCATTACTTCTTCGCCTTCAAGAGTGGAACGCGACAGCGTTCCCGTCGACCCGCCAAGGGGTGTAAGACAATGGGCTACAGGGCAGCGACTACGCGCCCCGCATTGGACGCGGTGAGCGTCGAGCAAAGCAGCGTTCGGCGCGGCAACGAAATGTGCGCCTGAGCAAGAGACGCACGCCTTAGAAACAGCGCGTTTCTAAGGCAACACCGCATTCACTAGAGGCGCTTTTGTACCGCTTTGAAGCGTTGTACTCGTGGCTCAGTGGTAGCGTCTCCGTCCCACACTCCGGAGACCCTGGTTCGATTCCCACCCAGCCCGTCTTGCAAGAGTTGAGCCAAAGCCACTTCTCCTCTGTCGTGACGTCACGGTGTCACGTGATTTCATGGTCACCGCCGCGCCTGAGGAGCTGGGTTGAGCCCTCGTAATATGCTTCGCATAATAATATTATATGGGGTTTTACGTGCCAAAACCACTTTCTGATTATGAGGCACGCCGTAGTGGGGGACTCCGGAAATTTTGACCACCTGGGGTTCTTTAACGTGCACCTAAATCTAAGTACACGGGTGTTTTCGCATTTCGCCCCCATCGAAATGCGGCCGCCGTGGCCAGGATTCGATCCCGCGACCTCGTGCTCAGCAGCCTAACACCATAGCCACTGAGCAACCACGGCGGGTATCATTGAAGCATGGCGGTTACCACAGTTCTCGCCAACCAGCCCACTGCAATACAGGTACATGAAGGAATAGACACGGGCGAAACGGACTTTCAACAAGCGTCTATTTCAAATGCTACAAAGCGTGTTTCAGATAACTTGTGCCAAGCCTTAATTAAAGAAAATCCAAGTATGCTCTATGAGACTATCCTTTTCTGTCCTCATGAGCCACTCACATGATCTTTTACTATGAGCTTATATTATTATTCAACAAGAAATAATTTAAAGTGCTGGTTAGGATGCGGCACCATCAAAGAAGTGTAAAGCTGATGAAATATATCCAAATGATGTCTTTCCATGAATATAGCTATTGTATATATGTTTTTAAATTTTCCGTGCAACAAAAAGAGTGCGCAACAGCTTGAAAAGTACCACGTGGCAAGGTGCTCGCGCTTAACGTCATTGGTGCCCTCACACTTCCAACGCGCTTCCAACAAATGATCGCGGCTGCATACAGTCTTAACGCATGAACCGGCCGTATCCGAAAGTGATGGTTAAAAAATTCATCCACGATTATGGTACCCCCTAATGCGAAATTTGATCGCAGCTCTATAGAGTTTTCATTTCGCTATATACTGACTGGCACAGAAAATCTGTATAGTGCGGCATGTAGCAAATCGAGCGAGGTACGGCGCGACTGCCTCGCTAATCCGGGGCGGAATTCACTAAGCTGCGTTGCCCGTAAGCACTTTCTTTGCCAAAAAAGTTATTAGCTGAGATAAGGGTGCAGCCGGAAATGGCAGCGCATTTAACTTACGGCGTCGTATGAGAGCGAGGAGGAAGCAACGCTCGGAATAAACGACAAGAAATGAAAGAAGTGCGGTCAGCTGATAGCATGATCTCACATCGTGCATATGTAGTTGAGGCTATATTCTTAGGGCAAATCACTGCCCACCCCTGTTCTACAGCTTCCTTTTCCGGGCGTCGACAAGCGCAACCGCCCTCGCCTATATTCACCGCACTGCCGTCAGAAGAATTGCGGATGACGTGACTGAGGGACAGCATTGATTGACGGTCACATGGTGACATATTTGGCGCGGAAAGAGACGCTTAGTTGGAGCAATTGCCGGCCAGGTCTGCCAGGTTAACCTCGCCTTTTTACGTTGAAACTACCACACCCAATTACAGAGCGACTAAATAAATGTCTATATTTCAATACTTCTTACGTAAATGAAAAAAAAAAGCCCCATAACATATATTTATATGGCCTCAAGGCATGGGGCCCTGCACCCGTACGTTCATCGGTAAGGTATGTGATTGCGCTGTACGCGGTTGCAGGTACGGTTCTAATGCCACACGTAGTCTCAATATCAGCTCCCTCAGCAGCCGGTACCGTCTGTGCTGCTGGTCCACGATGTCATCCACCGCCAACCGACGACTAAAAGCGCGTTCCCTTCGCATAGGATCACTGTGCAGTGCACGTTATTAGAGCAGCCCTAACAATAAATGCAGAAAGAAGCCGTGGTTACCAACACACCCAAATCATGACAGAAAACTTCACTACATAATATCCACACCTGTAAGTTTCGCTGCCTATCACACTTTGACATCGTATCAACGTTCATCGCTTGTTCTTGGCTTTTCCACAGCTGATAAAACACAATGATGCCTCGCACCAGGTCAAGAGCTTGTTTTGCAGGTTCAGGCCGCCGCATTCCGACAGAGGCGAAATCCACAAAGGCGCGCACACATCAAATTTGGAGACCGGTATAGATGATAGGTTGGTGACGTCAGGGCCTGTAACCCCTTACTACGCTGTCTGCCATAATCCTAGCGGCACTTCATAGTAGTCAAGGCTAATCAATCAACATCATTCCGATTCTCAAGTGCTCGTCAAAACACCCACAGCACAGTACACGAAGCAAATAGTGGTTCAACATTCTAGCTAGTTTCGGATCAAATCGGTTACAGTCGTAGATCTCGGGACTCTGACACACTTTGTTCAGAGCAGTCACCGCACATATGGTACGATGCCAAGGTGGGAGTGGTGGTATCCAAGCGGCGCCCGATACTGTTCTGTAAGCATGCGAATGTGGCCTCGCAACATACGGAATGGACTTTGGTTCAAGAGTAACAGTCCTTTAAAATTCCGGACGAGTTTTAGATTTTGTAAAACGTCATCAACGTACTTTTATGTTCGCTACAGGACGAAGGCGTCTCCCAGCGATCTCTAGTTACCCTTGACCAACGCTAGCTGATTCTAAGTTGTGCCTGCAGATTTCCTTATTTCATTACCCCACCTAAATTTCGGCAGTCCTCCACAGCGCTTCTTTCCCCCTATAGCACCCACTGTGTATTTCTAATGGACCACCGATTTACCTGCCCTACGAATTACCTGCTCGAAGTCTTCCTGTTAGTTCCAACTACCACTACCCCAGTTTGCTCTCTGATCCAAACCTGTCTCTTCCTATCTCCTAACGTTAGGCCTTACATTCTTAGTTTCATCGCTTGTCTGAGCGGTCCTCTACTTGTTCACAAGTTTCAGCGTTGACCTCCAAGCTTCTGCTCCATATGATAGTGCTGGAGGAATGGCATGGCCGCAGACTCATTTTCAGAGACCGTGGTGAGCTCCCAGTAATATTTGGATAAATAGCGACCGTATGCGCTCCGTCTCATTTTCATTTTTCTGTAAATTTCCTTCTCATGATCAAGGCTCCCTGCGAGTAATTAACCTAGATAAGCTTGCTCCTGCGCACACTCTAGATATTGACTGCTGATGACTAACTATATTTCGCTGGACAGATTATTCAACATTAGCTTTGTCTTCTGCATAGTAATCTTCAACATACTCTTACACTTTCTCGATTAAGGTCCTCAATAAATTATTCAAGTACGTGCCCAGCGTAGTTAAACAGGACAATTCCCTCGACAAGCCGAAGGTTGTTGAGACATTCGCCGTTTATCGTTGTTCCTACTTCTTCCCAGTGCAACCGCTTGAATATTTCTTCTAAGCATGCAATGAATATAATTGTAGGGATTCTGTCTCCTTGCCTGAACACTTTCTCCATAAGTAGTTTTCCACTTTTCTTGCAGATAATTAAAACATGTGAAGCCGGAACTATCACTGAGTCGGATTCGAAGCCTGAGGAATTGTGAATGCATGCGATGTTGCTTTACGTATTTACACGGCCTTTACATTACACAGTCTTTACCAAGGCCTTGATGGGAAGTTTGTTCAGTCCTTCAGTGCGATCCACACGATATGCACTTGTACCGCTAGTTACACGCAAATGGCGCAGCTTCGTCCAAGAGCACGGAATAAAGAGTTTGAACTGTGCACCACCTGGAGAGCAGACAAGGCAGCATAATTCGCGTGAAGCAAATTAAACGTTGATCTTGCTGATACGAAGCGTTTTAGAGACTGCGCTTATCGTCGTGCACGCTTCACATTGTTCACATACCAGGCCACTGTGGCCGGCCGACTACTCTGCAGGAGGAGTGGCGCACAATAAGACCGTCACCGTACGGAAGAAAATTCTTGCGCTGAATTCACAGACGCCTATGAAAGCATTCTTAAATGAGAAAAGGAAAAGATGGATAGAACATCGCACGAAGCGATTGAAAGACGTGAGTGACGTCATTTCGCCCAAGACATGTTAATCTGGTGCACTTCAAGCAGTGTACTAGTGCTCGACTTGAGGCGCATAAGCATTCCCAGTCAATCATAAGACGACGATGGCTATCGTCTGCTGTCGCTTTGCTTTGCTTTGCATGCAAAACGAAAAAGTAGGGGCGTCTTTATGAGCCTTATTTATGAATGTCGCTAATGATACGCGTCGTAGAGGTTATATATATATATATATATATATATATATATATATAGAGAGAGAGAGAGAGAGAGAGAGAGTGTGTGTGTGTTCTTGTGTGTGTGTGTGTGTGTGTGTGTGTGTGTGTGTGTGTGTGTGTGTGTGTTTGTGCGTGAGGACTGATGCGACAAGTTGTGGTCGCTGGCCAATCGGCCGCTACAGCGTGCTCCATCGCTTACCCGCGTCAGCTCGAGCAGCGCAGATAGACATAGTTAGGTTCATAAGACTGCTATCCGCCTGTCGTAGAGATTTCTTCTTAAGTCGCCAGCTGCTACGGCTTTTTAGGTTTTGTGAATCGGCTTACGCTTACCATTCGCGCAAGTAATGAAGTTCGCACCTGCGCTACCATTACATACATGCCTTTTTTCGACTACAGCGTTCGCCTTTGCAACGGCGGACATCGGAAGCTTGCTGATCTTACAAACAGGTTTAGCTTTGTGAATACGTTTATTTCTTAACATATTTCTTACGCCAAAGTTTGTTCGTAAGTTCGTTCAGGGAATTCCGCCCCTGGAGATCGCGAGAGCCAGCACGTGGGTGACGTGTGGGCGCTATTTACAGCAGCCGCCGCCAACAGACATCCCAGATGACGCGCGCTACTGTGGCGCCATCTCGTAGCCATCAACTGTCGCCGCACTAAGCTTTTTTTTTTTCTTACGATTTCGCCATAGCCTCCTCCGCTTTCCGCCTTATGGTTCCGCTGCATCCTCTCTTTCCTCCTTGCACCTTTCATCTTCCGCTGCGCTCCGCGTTCGCTTTCATCTTTCGCTGTGCTCGTTCGCTCGGTTACGCCGACGACGACGTCGACGCTCGGCGCAGGAACGGGTGCCTAAAAGCGACAGTCACTACCGCCGTCTAAGATGCGTCGTCTTCCGCCGCCAAAACTTTCTCGACCTTTGTGCAGCCCGTGAACGCCAGAAACACTGAAAGAGGGAGAGTTACCACGTTCCCCTTGCTTCATTGCTTCGGCAAACAAGATATATTGCTAAATGTGGATGCGAAGATTCTGGTCTTCAAACCATCTCTGTTGGCTATTCACAGATCCTGTTGGCTTGCCACCTCAATTATTCCTTGGAAGCACGTTTCAGTGCAGTTATGCCGCTTCGTACTAGCGCGTATTGCCATATAGTACTTTTTCAGATTGAGGCGTTTTTTTAGAACCCCCCCAAAATTAACACCATGGTAGCTATCTTCACGGAAAGTAATTTTTTGGATATTTCTAAGTCTGTTGCATAACTTCTCTATTGTAGGTATAACATATTGTTCTTGGTAGTTGTTGAGTTGGAACCATATTCAACATATTTGAGTTACTCAAGAGTGCATGAACAGTACTTGCTCGGTTACATTATCGTAGCGCATACAAGAATATTTTTAAGGCTTGGCACAACTTACCTGAAAAATAATTTGTATGCGTAATAGATACATTCAATAAATGTTGTGCGTATCCCGCGCACTGTGGGAGTCGAATATATGCAAAGGATTTGGCAGGTATCTGTCTATGTAGCATTCCTGGGAGTTCTGCGAACAATTACCAGAAGAACCAACGGATTTCCCTAAATTGAGTAGTTGAGAATGTGAGCCGCGAGCGTACTTGTGTGTGACAACAGTAGCACGATAACGACCAAATCGAAAACCATCGTATGGCAGCAAAGTCGTATATACGCTGGCCGTTCAATGCGAACTTACGTCACGACAGTAGTTGAGCTCTACATGGGTAGTGGACAATCGTAAACTAGAGAAACGCGCATTGTGACGTCATCAGCAGCAAGGGTTATAATATCGTACGTATACTATGGCTAAGCCATGATGTGTATGTTAAAACGACGATGACATTTGTACACCGGACATAAATGTTAAAACGTGATGAACTTGGGTGATCGATTATGAAGTTGGTACACCGTGGCCCAGCTTCTACGTAGAATAAATTGATACGAGGAGAGTGCTGGGAAAAGTGCGCCAGGCCCGGGGATGGTGTGTTCTGACACGGCGCCTCAAAGCGCGAGCAGAGAAGACGAGAAAGTAACGCGTGGCGCACGGGTCAAGGCTTTCGAATAGCAAATTAGTGACTCTCAAATAGTATTCAGGCCTGGGTGCTCAGTATGGTGCGTTCATGTTGACTTGGAGAGTCGAATTCAACTCGCTCGCCGCAACAAGCAGTACGCGGCCTCAGTGGCATTAGATACTGCGAAGGCATATGACAGTGTCTAGCGCACCATTAGATCAACAGACTTGAAAGTGTGAATCTCCCACAGTATATAATTGCATGGACTCATAATTTCCTAAGCGGACGTGCATTTTATTGCTATCAAAACGGTGTTTCTTCTCAATGTTACAAACATACAAGGGGTGCTCCTCAAGGCACAGCCCCTCCCCCGTTTTATTTAATATTTTACTAAGTCATATTCCGGAACACCGTGATGTACAGGCATACGTATACGCTGATATCGCATTTTTTTCGGTGTCAAATGATATCCATGACCTTTATAAAGCATTGCAGTCATATTTGAATCAGATTAAAATGTGGCCTAAAGGAATACAAATCTCACTAAATGTCAATAAAAGTGCGATCATTGTTTTTCCCTTTTCTTATTGCCATGCTCTATTCTTTGCTGTATTTTCTGATCTATGTGAAAGTCATCATTTTCTTTATTCCCTCTTCTTCCTATGTTCCGTGTCCATGCTTCTGTTCCGTCGTTGCTGAAGAGGAAGCAAGCGTCGTGAACCTTCCAGCACCAGCTTCCTACCTACTCCTTCTCTTTTCCTCTTTGTATTTATTCATCGGTGTTTCCAAAGCAAATATTTATAATGATACTTCAACTGCTTCTGTCCTGCCTGAAACATATTAGTGCTGATTATTATACGTGTCCATCATTTTGTATACACCTTTACGCAAATATTTGCGCCTAATTGCTCAATATCTGATATGTGAAACTGTTACAAAATGATGAAGAACAAAAACTAAGCCACTTGAAGTGCCTTGGCCCCTCAAAAAGAAAAAGAAGATAGGCAGAGCGCGGGTATAAGTATTCCAGTCTTTCAATATTTTGTAGCCAAAAGAGTGTGAAATGTTCGTTTATTCATTAGCTTGTTTTTTCGCTTGCTAGATGCGTGAGAAAACCCGCAAAATATTGCACAGACTTTTCAATGTCTACCACGCATGCACGCAACTGATGAATAATAGAGTCGGAAGTCATGCGTTCTCGCCTGGGCTTTTGTAGGTGAAGTGGGTATAGCTGTTCTTAGCATTTCTTGTAACAGATCGCTTCGTATACTGCAGCCTCAGCCTTTCTACGGCTGAACCTTACTAAAGAGCTACGTTGCACTTCTTTGCATTACGTAGCATTTCCTCAGCCTTTTTTTTCATTCTTCTTTTACGATCGTTTATGCCCCGTGCATGTAGTCGTTTTCCTATACCCACTGCATGTCAGGCATGAGCTCTGTTCAGAGCTTTGCAATGAAGCCATAACAGAGAGATATAGGTGTAAACTGGGGAAAAAACTTAGACGTATCGTTTGCAGCACAGAAAAGAGCGTGAAGCGCTTAGGTTTAAAAGGAGCAGTGAATACGTGTTGAATTCTGTGACGTGAGACAAACAAAAAGAAACTGTGACTGGTACACCCGTGCTATGTATTAGGGTGTAAACAGCGTTCTGCGAGATAGGGACACATTTCATATTGGGACACGACAGTAATGGCCTAAACAACATTTTTTTTTCTTTACACCCCTTTGTTGTTATATTGTCCCCCTATACAACAACCGATGTCATTCTTGTATACACTTCCCTTATTTAACAATCGCTACATTCCTGTCAGGAATGCTATGTCTTTGCAAGGCAATGCGTACATATCTTTCGTGCTGGAAGTACCGAGAGCGTGGCATTAATGAAAGTAAATGCTTGTATAGATGGGACGGGGACGCAAAATTTCGACCAGCAGCACCATCTCCCGACAAAGTAAGAAATCTTGTTTTTCTTGCTATAGCAAAATTTGCTCGGTCTTGGTGGCCAACACTTTTTACGCTAGTCTCATTCTCCACGAAGAGGGGTTATAATAAATTAAGCCTTTTGTTGTTAGTGTGGCATTGTACAACTAACCAAAGTTTTGAAGTCAGTTATACCGAAAAAGATAGTGCAAACTGCTTGCACGCATTGTGGTTAATCAAGAGCTCTGAATGTCTACGTCAGCTTGCTTTCGGTTCCGTGGGATCCATCGATAACATTAAGTTCCAGTTTGAGTGAATAGACACAAGAGACAGCACGAACGATCGAGTCAGCGTATTTTATTTTAAAAGAATGTATAGTTGACATTCGAGACTGGCATCAGGGGCAGCCTGCTGCTCCTCGAAATCAAAACAACAATGCAAAAAAGTTCCAACTTTCGTAAAAAAGAAAGCAGCGTGTACACTGCATGTCAAACTAATTCCCGCTCTGACCAGCTGGGTAAACGAGAGCATCACATCCGTTCACATATACCCGCAAAGGGAAGTATGCCCATAAACGGCTTCAATAACGTCTGAGTGAGCTAACGGAATTTCATGGCTTTCATTACAACTATTAAATCTGTCGACTACCATTACTAGCAGGCTTCATGCAGCCAGACATAATTTATTTGTGCGAGCATTGTGGCGGTACCAATCCGGACATCTGGTCACCGAAAGGCCTGAAATATTTTCTACCTAGCACTGCAGTATTATATACTGACTTTGACTTTTAAACATTCTGTTGTTCCTATGGGTGCTTGGTAGGTTTGCCGCGTCCAGTATCAAGGTTGAACTTCATTCAATACACAATGAGACAAAAGCAATGCTTCGTTACCAGTTCAGAAACTGCTGTTTTCTTCGTTTGCAAACAGAGCACACAGCGAAATATACCAGGACTGAACACAACGTTTATGTTCATACATCACTCGCATACTAGCGTAGCTATCCAGTAAAGGTAAAGACGACTAGAACAATAGTGCATGATAAGCTATTCGTATTGCTAAATCTCCTCAATCCTCACATTTGTTCCTAATTTCGTTTAGAATCTGTTTTACATAAAATGACCCATCACTGAGCGCTGAGTTGTCACACAAAAAAATTCCCACGATAGAGTAAAGGGAACAAGCAAATGTTCAACAGGATGCACATGTTCGTAACAATCTTCCGTCCTACTTGAGTCGCTAATATTCACCTATCTTCCTCAAGCCATCACAAGGGACAAATAAAACGATTCGTTATCAACAACCGCCGTTCAAGACTCCGTAGCCACCTGCTGCGGAATACCCGGGTGTCACTTCTTTCGTCGCCGCTGCTACAATGTCCAGGAGATCAGGTGCACGCATTCAAGCGAAGGCGCTATGTCGGCAGTGGCAAAGTGTGGAGGCTTCTCGGGGACTGTGTGCTCCTCACCGCATGAACTCGAATCCTCCGCCTCGAACCATCGACGCCCACGACGTAATCAAACGGCACGCCGATGCTGTTTCTGATCCTCTGAGGGGGAAGAGTAGGCGGCAGAGGCAGTTGCGCGCTGCGGCCCGTCATTGGGGTGCCTGCAATGGGTAGCCCTCGCTGCTGCGTGAACCTCGGAAGCTGTACTGGAGGCAGCCTAGGTACAGGAGGCACCGGCACCATGGCCTCCGCCTTTACCATGGCGGCGCCACCGGCGGGGTTCACTCGAACCGCCAGGTAGTCGTCGGGGAAGTACACACCCAGAAACCTGCGTGTGATGGTCGTCGAACATTGGTTTCGGCAGAATATGTGATAAAGTGTTCATCTGAGTTGTGTGTGTGTGTGTGTCTGTGTGTGTGTGTGTGTTTGTGTGTGTGTGTGTGTGTGTATGGTGTTACTAACTTATGTTCACGTTCTATTTTTTAAATGACCATATCTCAGACTCCATTCTATTTTAACACCCTTTAGTAGCGTAACCTGTAGTGCCCGGCCCTATACTGTGTGTGACCTGTGCTGTGTGTGTTCTGCTTCATTTTTTCGATTTCTGATCTTTCTCTTCCATTCCTTTTTCCTCCCCTTCTTCCTATCTTCCATTTCTACGTTTCTGTCTCCTCCATTCTGAAGAGTCGGCAGAAATTGTGTCCCTTGCGGTGGCAGTTGCCAGCCTGCTCCTCGCTTTCCCTTTCCTGTCATGTGCACATATATGTTCAAAACAAATAATAATAATAATAATAATAATAATAATAATAATAATAATAATAATAATAATAATAATAATAATAATAATAATAATAATAATAATAATAATAATAATAATAATAATAATATTAACTCCCTGCAGACGGTTAACCAGAGAAGTTGAAACGTGCGACCCCGGTGCTTATCACTGGGTTAATCCCGACGGTTCTTAAACGACGGCTTGGTAGGCTGTCGGATTCTCGGCACACAGTTATTTGCGCTCGACTGCACGAGCCTATTCTTGTGTCCGGGCTGCAGCATCGGCACGTCGTAGACGAGCTCGTTTCAGTTTCAGTTTATTATTCTTAGTTTTTTGTTCCTTGTTCTGCTCGCGGCGTTGCTGATTGAAAGCACCCTGCTCTTAAGGAGTGCGTATGACGCGTGGCTTACCCATTTCGGAGCCGGAGAGAAACTGCTGCGCGACGGAGAGCAACGGCGCAGCTAATCTAACACCACCTAGATAGCACAGGGCCTTTTCACTCCGATTCATGACGTCATGCTGCCTGGCCCGACTGCAATAGAATCTAATGGGCATGCTCCCGAGTAGGCAACAGGGATTTTGACGTCATCGCTTTCATCACGCCAGCCTTGACAACGAAAATGTCGGGCCATGTAACGTGACGTCGTGGATCGCTGTAAACAGGCCTTGTGCTATCTAGGTGGTGTTGGCTAATCGCGCGCTTTTCTCTTCTTTTATTTTTTCGGGCATGTGCCGGACGGACAGACGAATCGGCTAGACAGCTTCGTTGTAATAATAATAATGATCTGCTATATATGCATAGCATGAGCTTGCGTGCTCTCATGTGGAACAAAGTAGGCATTTCCTGCTTGGGTTCTGGTAGCCTAGCCTCACTACTCGCCACCCTAGAACGCCACACCAGGCTATCCTACACAATATCCGAAAGCGACACATTTAAGTGCGCTACAGCACACTTGCAGCACCTTGCCTGGTGCGCGTGATTGATGTAAACTCTGGGCTTCACACTCACTCACTCACTCACTCACTCACTCACTCACTCACTCACTCACTCACTCACTCACTCACTCACTCACTCACTCACTCACTCACTCACTCACTCACTCACTCACTCACTCACTCACTCACTCACTCACTCACTCACTCACTCACTCGCTCGCTCGCTCGCTCGCTCGCTCGCTCGCTCGCTCACTCACTCACTCACTCACTCACTCACTCACTCACTCACTCACTCACTCACTCACTCACTCACTCACTCACTCACTCACTTAGGTAAACACTGCTCTCTTATGAGGTCCACACCTGTTTTCGAAGAGGTCGGTCACGCGGTAGCCTAGCGGATGGAGAAGCCCCAGCGTCCGAATCTGCGTGACGTGTTCTCGAGTAGTTCCCATGATGTTCCTATTGAAGAATACCAGGGCAAACGAGTAACCGGACTCGCCCACCACGGGTGTTACCGGGCGAATCCATGTCTCCACACCATCTTCCTAAAAAATGTATTGAAAAATAAGAAAGGAAAAAGTAAAGCCAGGATTATGGGCACTCATCTTCCGGGTATCGGCTCAGTACCTATCTCCTGTTGAGACTACGGCTGATGCTCCTTAACGTCTCAAGGTTCGGTTAACATGCAATGGTGTTTAGCATCAGCGTCTCTAACTGAATTAATTGCGTGGCCGCATGTTCTGCACACTACATCATCCATTACGTCTACGCGCTTCGCTTCCTAAATCAAAAGGAGCCACAAGAACCGACTGAGCGGAACGTCCACTTGGCTTCGTTGCTTTTGCAGCCAAAAACACTGCGCGCCTCTACGCAGTCAACCCTCCACACGTGGGCCACGCATGCGCGTCGATACCGAGACAGCACGACGACGGCGACGGCAACAGTGGCGATTTTGAGCGTCCGTAAATTGCTCTCGCAATAAACATCTATACACGAGCACTACTAGGGGGACTTGGACTCTACTCGAATAGATTGGCTGGCTGCTCTTTACCACAGCAGCGATACAAACTCATAGCTGAGCTCCAGCGTGGAGCTGGTAAAACACGACGTGTGAAACAAAAAGTAAGTAAAAACTGCACATAAAAGGTGTTGTCTATTCATGTGAGGTGCACGCAAGGTCAATATTATTTTATAGTCATTAATAATTGCGCTTTAATTGCAAGAATTTGGGAGTCCGACGCAGGTTGCTCTTCTGATGCCGAACACGACGACGCACGAAACAAAAATAGAAAATAAATAATGAAGAACAGCGCAGCAACACAGTCACTTTAAGACGAAACAACACAGGAGCATTACGGAAACTGCGTCAGCAGTGAGCACGTGAGATTTGGGCGGCGTACATCATTAAAAAGAAAGCTTTCGAGTGCATGAGCCCACCTTCGGTTTTAATATTTTACAAGGATACCTATCTCGAGAGCGACATTCATTTGGTTCACGCGCAAATTGTCACCCGCCATCTGTATCACCGCTGTTTCCTTTACATACGTTGTTGTCTGGGGTTGTTTGCCGTTTACAAGGGTTGTCAGTTAGTCTTGCTGATTTTCTTTGTATTTGTTCTTCAAATAAAACCCGATTTATCGGCCTGAGACATTGCACTCTCATTCACCATTGGTGGCGGCAAGGTGTTCTATCATTATTTGTTTTCTTTTGACACGCAGATGAGGCGTTTCTATCTTTAATCCCCAGTCATTTTATGTAAGTCTTTCCTACGAATAAACCACCAGCTGATAGTCAGTCACTGTGATGTTTCATCTTTCTGTGGTTCTGTATATAGCTAGCGCTATTTGTTTTTGCTTTTTTGAATAGCTTAGCTTAGTCTACCAACCATAGGAGTACTTTTGAGTGCATAAGTGGTGGAGATGGCAAAGCCGGCTAACGCCTTTCATTCACTAAGCCGAATAAGCCAGGTGTCACGTTCCTCTTGAGACGACTGCGTGAAAGAAACGAGGCAGGTCACGTTCAGTACACGCTGATTGAAGGACGGGAAGGACATTGACCTTCTTGTGCAGACGGTCGCCGTCCGAATATGAAGAGGGGCTGTCCACCTTATTAAAAGTGAAGCTTTTCTTTTGCGGTCCTCGCCGGTTTTCGTTACCATGGCTACGGCCTGGCTATTCTTTTGCGAATAGGCCAACCAATCGCAGCGGAGCTTGCGCGCCGCGTGCGCGCTTGGTTCCTTGAACCACCACAAGATGGCGCTCGCCTCCGCGCATTCGCGCCAACGGCAGCGCCGGCGCCGGCCGTGTGGGGTAAACAATAAAATTCCCCGATGTTTACGATACTCCCTAGTGCGAAATTTGAGCTCAGCTCTATTCACGTTTTCATATCGCGAGATACTGGCTGGCGTGGACAATCTGTCTCGTGCGGCACGTTGCAAATGGAGCGAACTGTGGCGTGACTGCCTCGCTCATCGCGAGATCGCGAGAGGCAGCGCGTGGGTGACTCGTGAGCGCGATTTACAGCAGCCGCAGCAGACAAATCTCCCAGATGACGCGTGCTGCTCTGGCGCCATCTCGTAGCCATCGTCGCCGCACTACGCATTTCTTCTCACGTTTTCGCCATGCCCTCCTCCTCCTCCGCTTTCCTTCTCGCGTCTTTCATCATCCGAGGCGCTCCGCGTTCACTCTTTCATGCTTCGCTTAGCTCGTTCGCTCGGTTACGCTGACACCGACACTCGCCGCAGGAACGGGTGCCTAAGTGCTGTGCTCTAAAGAAATCAGAGAGCTCGCATTCGCATCCGCGGCCGCACGGTAATAAGGAAGAAGTGTGCGTGTGTGGGTGCGTGTGTGTGCATGTGTTTCAGCGTGTGTTTGCGCATGTAAGTGCGTGTGTGCGTATATGTGCGTGTGTGTGCGTGTGTGTGTCACATAAAGCTTTGCTGTATATAGATTCCAACTTGTTGGATCCGCTGCATTTTCCTCCTTTTACAGTGCTCCTCTCTTACAACCAGCGTTACAAAAATGAGGTGATGCGATATGGCTGTGCTAATGGCATGGGCACATCACCTTCGCTTAATAGCGTCCTGTATTGAGGTATGACGCAACACTCTAGGCTTCGTGATCAAGCGTGACAGATTTTTTTTCTACCTATGTGCTTTTCTCTCTTTCTCTCTCTTTGCCGAGTTCGGACCTCTACACAACTATGCAATTGGAGCAAGTCTCTGAACGAGTATCAAGACGGCGCTCATTATGGAGATGAAGCTGTTGAAGAGCACGACAGACGGGGGTGTTATGGCGTAATAATTTTGAAAAGTACTTGCGTGACGAAAAAAACAAACTCTCCTCTTTTTAAGTGCGCTTTGGTGTAATATATTCCAAAACATGAATGTCCCGAAGGAAAACTAAATTTTTTTTCTTGCTGCCTGCTTTGCCAACTTGTCACTAATGCTTTTAGTTTCAACGTTTAAGTTTTAACACGCATTGAACATTCAAGAGCATGGCCTACACCTCACTGAAGTGCATGATACACGTGCTGCACGAAGGGAAATTTACTTTTGTTGAGCTTTTAGCGTTCGTAAAATTTTGACGCTAATTGTATGTCATGTCATAATGTTTTTATTGTTGGTCACGAAGAACTACAACGTGCGGGACTGATCGCCTTGCGAGGGACCGCCTTCTGAAGGTGCGGTAGAGGTCTAGGCTTACGGCATGGCGCCTCTAAAATGAGTAGCAAATGATAAATGCAATCAAATCAAATGCATGTATATGTGGATACCACTATATGGTTGGCATAATCAATACTTGCGTAATTTATTTTTATTTATTTTATTTCAGATACTCTCAAGGCCAGATGGCGTTACAGAGAGGAGTGGGAGAAAAACGAAATATGCAACTTATTGAAGAAAAGGCGTTGTAAACAGCAGATTTGAACTTTCCAGAGTCTGGGATAAGAGCGATGGTGGCTGGAGAGCGGTTTAAGTCTGCGCTTGTCCTAGGGATGGAATAATCGCTAAACATATTCGTAAGGGAGGCAGGAACTTCTACTTTATGCTAGTGGTCTAACCTGGATGGGGTGTAGGTAGATGGAGCAGAAATAGCTTCTTTTTAAAACATGGTTATATAGGTAAGATTTATGGGGAGGCAAAGACGGGAACACTCACGACGCACTGAAAGATCTGGCGGGTTTAAACTAGTCTTCATCGACGTGACGCTGGCATGACGTGAATAATTAGAAATAATAAAATGAGTGGCTATTTTCAGAATACTTTCAGATGCGTTAATAAGACTGAGCTCACCGGGTTCCCAAAACGTAGATGCATATTCCAGTTTTGGCCTAACAAGTGTTCTATAAAGAGAGAGTTTAAGAGATGACGGTTCATCTTTTTGTGTATATGTGTGTTGTTAATGTGTAATGTATAGTGAAGTATAATGTTCCTACTGCTGCTATGGCCCTATATTGGGCTGCAGTATAAATAAATAAATAAATAAATAAATAAATAAATAAATAAATAAATAAATAAATAAATATAATTTATAATGCTAGACCAAAGTTCTTTCGTTTCACTTTGAGGGGCGTAAGTTACCGACAATAAATATAAGTCCAATGCCTCAAACTGAAGAGTGTTCTCAAAAGTTAGCTATTTTTTTTTCATTTGTTAGTATACAATGCACTAATTGGCAGCACGAATTTTGCTGATATTGCTGTTCATTTTTATGTTGAGTTCGTTTTTTTCAATGTCATCATTTATGGGTGTCATGGATGCTTCGATTACATGTATGTTGATTCCATCCCCCGTCTATGCAATGGCCATTTAAAGATTCTTCGGTAAATAACCGAAATGAATCAAAGGCAGATTAGGTTCCTCTAGTTATTATAGAGGCACTGTAGAGCAACACTAAATTTTATTAGAGTGGTAACTTTACATTCATTAGTTTGGCAGGATGTGGTAAAATGTCTAATGCCGAAGAAAATGAAGGGCCAAACATAATTCTCTTTAATTTCACGCCGAAAACGCGACGCCAGTTACATGAGTGTTACGTCAAACATTTCAGTGTAGCTTTCCATATTTGAGACATGTCGGCACAAGAAATACTGAAACATTCCTGTGTTCTTAGTCTGTGGTTCCTCTGGAACGCAATGCATTCATATGTGCTGTCAAAGTCTTGCGATGTCACGGTGAAGCGGTGCGGCAACTATCTGAAGGCGTCGGCCACCAGTTCCTGCGTCTTTTAGGGCTTGCAGAGACTGCTTTCACGATAAGGATGACTGTTTAACTACCGCAAAAGTCTAATTTAGCAAAACAGCTGAACTTCATATTCCTAATGGTAATAATAATATATAATATCACAACAGCACTGACAGGGATTCTTCATCTCAATGTTCTACGTCGAGTGAGAAAATTTTTGTTGGCTATACTGTCATTTTCGCACTAAAGCAAAACAAGGACTAATATTTTCTTTTTAAATGTAAAAAAAAAGAATGAGCGCAAATGACACACACACTCGTCGCTCAGCGCGCTAGTGGCGAAGGTAACACATTGCAATTGGAAATTCCCGAAAGCACTAGACAAATTTGGATCCATTGAATCGCGAAAAGTAAAACATCGACTTCAGAAAATACTTATGCTTTTGAGTGAATAAATTTAGTAATTCACTCAGGTATATTGCCAACGAGACCGTTACATCTCGTACAGCTGAAAAAATCCCCGAACGCATGCATCAAACGAGACGAAACGTTCGAATGCTTACCGTCCTAATTTTCATTCCCATTATCCCTAGTGGATCCTGGTTCACCGCAATGATGGCTCTGTTCTGCAGGATCTCTTTGAACTCGGGGCGCATACGGCGAAGGTCGTTTGACATCAGCAGAGGAGCGGCCATGATAGCCCAGAGCGCCATCTGCGCCTTGCTCTGGTCGTAGCTCAGCCCGAAGTTGCCGATGACCAACTGCGAGAGAAAGCAGAAAATGACAGGGCAGCTGGATCATCAGATCGTCTCCGACATACAGTCGCAAACTATAGCCGGTGATTTGCAAATCATAGTTTCATACATATATACACACAAGCGTGATTTGGACGGTCCACAGCGTTTATACTAATCAAGACAACAGTTCTGACATGTGACGCTGAGCTTAGCCAGGTGTAAAATTTACAGTGCAAGTTCGATTTTGTACTTCGTCCCTTGCCGACTCATTCTTAAGCTGTTTAGAAAGAAAATCGTTAACAGTAAGTACAATATATAATGTAGTGGACATGAAGATATGTGCATGGCTTCGTACACATGTAATACATATGTATAAACTATAAAACAGACACTATGTAGGTATGAATATCAAGGAGATTACTTATACTGTAGCAAAATAGTATAGTGAAAGAGGCTAGGAAAAAGGGAGGAGTACCTGAGCGCAGCCTTTATCGTAATTATGGGAGAAAGTAAACCACTTAGGCCTCTATATTTCTGCAGAAGTGAGCTGTTAGGTTAAGGAGATACATTCTTACTCTGCCCATGACGCCCTGCTTTTTTTTTCTTTCGTGCCCTCGTCTGCAAGAAAGTTTGCCATGGCAAATTCCTTAGCACACTGGCACTGAAACCGTAGTTGTACATTCAGAAGCGACGACGTATTTTTGTTATATCAAAAACAGGCAAGGCTATGCATGACTTCTCATGGTTGGGTTTAAGGCCTACAAGAACCAGAGGCTCAAGTCCATACGCTTCACCACACCGCATCGCCAGCCGCTTCGTTGCCGCAACCGGAGAAGGGTTTCGATGTAGATACATACCACACAAGTTCATTTGCCTAGGGTGGGTAAAAAATTATGAATGCTTTTCGCAAGTTCATGTAGGAGATAAATTTCACATTTTCTTTACGTTCGCTGTAACCATACAAAAGATCGAGTGCCTGCAAGTGCAAATGCTTCCCGTATATTGAACTCGACTCTCGCATTCCCGAACCCGCCCAAGGAGCAATCTTAAGGCCGCTCGCACGCTGGGCCCGTAAACCCGCTCAGCTATAACGCTCTAATGAAGTGCCGAAGTAATCTACGTACTTTAATAATGTACCTAATTACCAAGAGTGAACCAACAAATTGTTATATAACACTCATTGCCCTTCCCCAGTTCCCACAAAAAAAAAACCTGAGGAGAAACGCGAACGTTGCGTACACGCAACAATCCCTTACGCACAAAATAAAATTTGCTAACGTAAGTGCTCGCAGCATTCAACAAAAACTAAACTGGCTAGAATCTTTTATAATCAGCTTTCAACCAGACTTTATCGCCCTAACAGAAACATGGTTAGCGAGTGATGTGAAGGACTTCGATATAGCACCACCAAGCTACGCAATCTTACGTAAAGATAGGAAAACACGAGGAGGAGGCGTAGCTATCTTAATAAATAAAGTCATTTCTTTCATGCTACTTCCTGACGTTGAAGGGGTTAAAAGCTGTCTTCTGCAAATTATATCTTTCTTCCAGTCATGTCGTTGTCGCCTGCGTATATCAAAGTCCTTCATCAAAAATCGACGTTTTAACATCCCTGCGCACGTACCTGTGTCATTACGCCATTGGAAACAGACTAATACTGGTAGGCGATTCTAATCTCCCAGATATCAACTGGCATACGGTTCAACATCACTGCGCCTCGTCTGACATAGTCCTTGATATTATGTTAACTCTAAATATTTATCAAATTGTAAAACAACCTACTCATGTACATGGTAGTTCCGCGAACATACTTGACCTAGCTAGTGTTTTTGACCGATCATTTTTCTCCAGGTAAAGTCGATGTTCAGCTATTACACGGTATATCAGACCATAACGTAGTGGTATGTTCGATCCCAGTTCATGACTGTATAGCAGCTTCCAAATCACTTATTACTTATTCTGATTTTACAAAAGCCGATGACTCTAGCGTTGTCGCTCACCTTTCCTGTGAATTTTGTTCGTTTGAGCAGCTCGCTAACAAACCTGGTTCAGGCATTGAATTGCTCTGGCAGAGATTTTAAAACATCGTATTCTTTTGTATTCGAAGTTACATTCCTACTAAAATAAAACAAACGAAAAACCACAACCCTTGGATAAACTGCGAAATTATACATGCCAAAAGCAAATTAAAACGTCTCAGGAAACTGTTAAAAATTAAAGCTAACTTCAAACCCCCATTCCCCTTACTTCAGCAATCACTTCTATGAAATCAAAAATAAAAGCTGCAAAATCATTCTATCTCTCTAATACGTTAACTACTCTCCTTAAAAATTCACCACAACATTTTTGGGATTATATTATGCCTAAAAGCCAAAATGACAATATGCTGTCTCGAGAAGAAAGTAAAGAAAGAGCAAACCTAATGAACAACTATTTTAAATCAATTTTCACCAAAGACGACATGATCCCATGCCATGTTCACTCACATAGTTCGGATGTAATAGATATCATCTCCATAAATGAGGCAGGAATCCTTTATCTATTGTTAAAAATATACTGCAAAAAGAAAGCTGGACCTGACGACATAACAAACGAATTTTAAAGGCGGTATGCTGAATGGATGGTCAATTTTAATATTTAACAAATCAATGACATGTTCTCTCCCAAGCGAATGGAAAATGGCTAAGCTAATCTCAATCCACAAAGGAGGTAACAAAACTGACCCTTCTAATTTCCGTCCTGTTTCACTAACTAGCACAATACGTATGTTGCTTGAGCACATCGTCCTTAAACACATTACTGCCTGCGTCGAAGAAAAACAATTTCTATCACCATTCCAGCATGGTTTCCGCAAAGGTCTTTGCGCAGTAACTCAATTAACCGAATTAATACACGAAATTTCACGAGCCATTGACAACCAAAAACAGACGGATATAATTCTACGTGACTTCTCCAAAGCATTTCATCGGGTATCTCTTAACAAACGAACGATAAAAATTGAATCAATATTCAGTAAAAACTAGTTAGTGACTGGATCAGTGCTTACCTAACAAACCGTACACAGTTTGTCGAAATTAATTACCAAAAATCTGAAATAACCCAAGTTACATCCGGTGTGTATGAGGGTAGTGTCCTGGCTCCAATTTTATTTCTTTTTTTAATAAAGATCTACCCGCATATATTAAGACTAACATTAGGCTTTTTGGCGGCGACTGCACAGTATATAAACAAATTAACTGTCTCAATGACCACCTAACCCTCGAAAACGATCTAAAATCAGTATGGCAATGGTGCATGGAGTGGCAAATGACATTAAATATAGGTAAATCAGCTTTACTTAGCATAACCAGGTAAAACATTATATCAGGCTTTTCTTACACACTCGGCAACATCCACCTAATCCCAGTTAAAGAACACAAGTATCTTGGTCTAATCAAACCACATGACTTGAGGTGAGAGGCACACGTAAATCATGTAACGTCATCTGCAATACAACGGCAATTTTTTTGTTTTTTTATGTTTATGTTTATGACCAGTACTCGAGTACGCTAACGTCGTTTGGTTCCCATTCACAAATACCTTAATTAATCAACTAGAGAGCGTTCAAAGGAAAGCAGTAAGGTTGATTTTTAACAAATAACGCATATCTGACTCCCCCTCCTAACTAATGGAAAACATGGAATACTAATCCTCCGTAACCGGGCCAGATTCGCACGCTAGAAAATTATGTTTCAACTTTTTAACAATGCGCTTCATATTGACAGCACCTATTAGAAACAAAAAAATATCTTCGAGAAACCAGTGCAAGTATACAACATGAACAGGAAAAAGGAAGAAATTCGTTGTTGATTCTTACATTATTCTTTTTCTTGTGTGTTTTAGTCCTTGCACTAGTTTAAATGTTCCTTCTATCATAGTTATTTTTTTCTTTGTTATCCAATTTTAAAGCAAAAAATATATATATATTTTTTTTGCATACAATTGAAATGGAGTATTCGGAGGCGTGCTACTTCCAAGCTCTTCAAATGGACTCCGTTTAGCCCTACCTATCAGCGAAGGCGATACAAAAGAATGGCGCTTTGGGCGTCCACCCAAAATAACTGCTTCAATTGGAGTACGGGCGCGAAAATTAGGTAAACCTTATTCATACATCACTGCTTATGAGAATGCGCTAAATGAAGAGCATTCCATATCGAACGCCGCTGCCCAAGACGGTGAAGTCCTTCGACAACTCAATCAGGCCACATGCTATATTCTTGATCACTCAAGTACGTCTGCACGTCAGGCTTCCATACAGCAGGCTATGCGTATAGGCATATCTCACTTCCTTTCTTGATAGTCTTGAAGCTATCATTTCAATATATCCTTTGACCTGATATGTCTGTCCAATTAGTATACCTCAAGCTTCCCCCTCGCCTTAGTCTACCGCGGCCGTGAGTATGCTAGACCGGCATGACGTTTATTCAGTAGACACGATGTAACAATTTTCTGACGTATTTGCGAGGCCAATTCACGTAAAAAAATAAATTGAAGGAGAGCACCATCTGATGGTGAAATTTTCGTGTGTCAAGCGTATGTAAGCATTCATGGGAAGTATGTAAATTTAGTGGCGCAGTTGAGCAGCGTGGTGATAAGCGCGAGCATGCGTTTCTTGCTAGATAATAAATAGTGTTGGGTGGTCGGCATACCGTGTTGCTATTTACGCGATACCGGAGTACGGAAGACGTTAGCAGCAGCGCTGGTGGCGCCATCTTGCAACGCTGACTTCAAGCGAAGCGCATAAAAACGTTACTGCAAAGACAGGCTATGTGTTGTATAGCTGCTCGGCTTAAAGGCATTGACAGCAACGGGTTCAAGCATGTACAGTGGCGTTTTAATTCTTTTGGAACGAAAACATAATGAAGGAAAAAACGTTTCTGATGTTTCGCGACTGAACAAACCCACTGTAGGATGTCACTATCATATCTGCAAGTGCCGTCGGTGTCTTCGGTTTTCCAGTGTTCTGTAAACTGCATTACTTATGCGGACAGTCTAAAACTCTATGTTATGTTCAGATGCTGAAGTTATCGACCGCATAATTCTGTGCTCACCATGTCCGGGTCGTTCCAGCGCCCCGGTGCGGCTGCTGCAGTCAACACATTCTGGTTGGCGGCATAGTAGTCGATGACGCTCTCCACGCTCTGCCAAGTATCGGCGATGTCCACGTAGTTTCTCCACAAGTTGCAGTGGTGCCCGATCAACTGGTAGTTGGGCTGCGAGAAAGATGAAATCCGAGGGTATAAAGAAAGCTGTTCCGACAGCTGCTAAGTGGACGCTTTGCATGGAGCTATATCTGACGTGCGCCTAACCTCAAGAGACGCGCGCTTTTTTTTTTCACCTTGCCTGTGTCACTATACGGGCATTGCAACCAGCATACCACCTGTATTTTGTGACAATCTATACGAGTTTGCTACACGTTTTGCTAACAACAGGGCACAGCACCTGCCCTCTGTGCAAGGGGCCTCAGAACAGTTTCCGAGAGACGCCGACGTTCAAAGAAGTTTGCCTCCACCTTGACGTCATGCACAATGAGCGAACGTTAATTGGCCGTCGCATCTTCACTAATTTTGGGAATTGAACAGCGGTACATTTCCCACGACGTTCTTAAATTGTCACTGCCTATAGCGCACGGTATAGCTTAGACTTTCAAACTCAGGTTGCCAGAAGGGGGGAAGTCTAGCGTATGAAACATTCCCGACCAGGGGGTATCTTGTATGACTGCAGTGTCATCGCCATCACCATCCATCATCATAACGCGTCACAGTCTACGTCATGAATCTCTGCTAGCTGGGACCGCGAGCGACAAGCATAGCACGCTATTTCATTCTCGGCTGGGCCGGTCGCCGCAGCCGCCTCTCGTCTCGACGGTTCTCTCCTCGCCCTTCGGAATAAATTTACGGACGACGGCACGTCGGCCGCCGTCACATCGTCCTACATGATTTATCCTACATGATATTGTGCGTCGTCATTGACAAAGTACGGTGCGCCTTTTTGGCATCCCTAGAGGTTTGGCTTTACGGTACTTCGCTCAGAATGCGTCATTTAATCAGTTGAATGTTATTAATGATTTTTTTTGCGCATTTTTCATCCAAAGAAAAAAACACATTACTTTAGATTAAGTGGCTCACTACATCAAAATTGTATTGAATTTCGGGTGCGAAATTCACCGTGGTTGGATTGTTTTTAATTATTAGGCTTTCCTTTCCTCTGCTACTGCTACTTGTTATATAACACATTTGCGGACGAACACATAGCATTGAGGAGCCTGATAGAACCAACAAAGATACGTTCGAAAATGATGACGATGCTTAGAAAAAATCCATTTACCACTCGAAATTTCCATGTTGTCTTAGCAGACATATCCTAGTGGCGCACGCCGGCGTTAACCTCGGATTTCCGTCTTGTAACATTAGCATAGTATACTGCTCGAAGAAGCAGAACGTCATAGTCCCTGAGCCAGTCCGTCCGGTGTAGGTTAGCGTGAATATGATTAGGAAAAGGGGAGCACGAGTGCATCGTTCCTACAGAGCGCGCGTCTGGAAGTGATGTAGCGGAAGTAAGTGCGCATATACTAAAGACATTTCCATAGCATTGCCATTCTGCAAGATAATTACGTATGCATGCACAGTGATAGTTAAGGTTGAGGTAGCACGTGCGAGGCGATGCTTTACGCCTTGAATAGTGGAAGACAAACCGGACCGCCAGTTGCGTGGCCAATATCTCCGGGCTCTGTATTCTCTCTAAGTGTAATGAGGTTGAGTGGTGAATGCGAAATGCTCAAATATTGTGTACCATGCCTTTGAAGAGACAAAGACACGGTGGAATTTTTTTTTTGTATCGCGCATTACCGTACAAGCTCCGAGATCGTGTGCTAGGAGAGGGAAGCACACCTCATTTGATTAGAAAATTTGCACCAAGGAGCAATCTCGATCTCCATGTTTTACTCCCTTTCGCACGGGTTGCATTAGTCTGCGGTACCGGCACGCCAACGAATACCTTGTGCAGATCCGACCGATTATTCGTTTTCAAGCCGTCCGTGAATGTCCGCATTTGATACTTGTCTGCCAGGCTTCCTTTTCTTTCTCCCACGCGTGGCTGAAGGCTCGCACATCACTTTTCGCTTGAGATCATGTTTAGACCATGCTCATACGCTCCACGATGTGGCACCCATTTGAGCATTCTTCGTTGTTGCTGTGAAATGACGTTAGCTTGAGAACCACAAAACATTTTACGTTTCCCCGTCTTCTTTTCTTTTACAATCATTGGGTAGAAAATACAATCTAATATTTCGGTGGTTCGACCAAGTCGAAAGATAATCTGCTTAGCATGGCTAAATCAATTTCTTGTCTGGAAATGTTGAGAAAACATCTATTTACCACTGTGTAGTCTTTAGACAAAGCAGGATAATTTTCAGAGGTATGCTACTGTTCTCTCTGTAGTGAAACAAAAGACTCTGCCAGCGTTTGTGGCAATAGCAACACGCACTGACCAACGTTCTTTCCATCTGCAGGTTAGTCATATGCTTATGTAGCGTTATCATTTGTAATACCAATATTGCTGCAGCTGCTGCCAGATATTTCTGCTGAACTTGTGTTAACTTGTACTGTCAAGCTTGTGTCGTCTCACTGGGCCTTCCGGCTCTGATCGATGAGCAGTGCCTAAAAATGCGGAGCTCACAAAAAGAATTAAGGAAATTGAATCCAAGCTTGGAAACGGGAGCGAAAGTCTTCTTGACGACGTCTTTGGGAAATTGCTGCTGAAGGCCAGCAGTTCAGGCATAGACATCATAGAACTGAGGAGAAAAACTGATAGATTGGAAACTAACGTGGAATTCCTAAACAAACTCGTCGAAAAGCTGAGTTCCAAAAATCATGAGCTAAACGTCGAAAACGAAGCTTTACAAGCTAACAACTGCACTCTCACGAAGAACGTTTCCAAACTCGAGCGATACTCGAGACTGAACAACGTCCAGGTTAAGGGCACTCCTTGCACACAAGGGGAGGACTGCGAGACGCTCATTCAAACTATTCGCAGCAATAATGGTTGCCCAGTAACTGCCACCCAGCTCGACGTTGTTCATCGGGTTCCTTCTAAAACAGAACATAAAAATACCATCGTCTGCTTCTGCTAAGGAACGAAGAAAGCTGAGTTCATCGCGATAGCACGGAAAGCAAGACTTTGCATGGGTTATATCGGCTTTGCAACAAAAGTGAACCCTGTATTTGTCAATAAGCCTTTAACACTTTAAAATGAAGCTCTCTTTTCCAAAGCTTTGTGTCTGAAGACAGCGAAAAACTGGAGACTTCTGCAGACAGACAACTGTCAAATTTGGGCTCGGAAAACAACTGAAAGCCGCGTCTTTCGCATTGCAACTGAATCCGACCTTTCAGTGATGAGTCAACTATAATCCACCTTTGCGCCGTGCCTGTCACCTAGGCAAATCTCACAATTTCGTTTTTTTCTCACAGCTAACCAGTTAATCAATGTTCTTTCAAATCGTCAGTGACTTACTTGTCTTGCATACGAGTGCGCGCAGTCTGTGCAAGCACTTCAACGAATTTTCTGATCTCCTTTCTGCAAATACCTTCCCATTTTCAGCCATCGGAGTATATGAAACTTGGTTGAGTGACCACGATAGACACCTTTTTTTTGTTTTTCTAATTTTGTTGCTGAATACTCCAATCATCCCTTCAGCAACCATGGCGGCGCAGCGCTATGTATCTATTCTAATATTACATACAAACGAAGGAACAATCTTGTGTTTAACGTAATTAATTGCGGAAATGTTTTCATTGAACGTAAAAATGACTTCCTTACCGTAGAAAACAAAAACGTCGTGATTGTCTGCATATGGTGTTCACCGTCTTTATCAGCAATAGATTTCTGTGCTACTCTCCATAATGATATGGAATGCTTATGGGAATGATTTCTTGATGGAGGACTACGGTGGCTGTGGAGCCGCTATAGATATCATTCAGTATTTTTACAAACGGCTCGTCTACACCCTGATTCCGTAATGCCTCCATGACTGCTGAGGTTTCGACTGAATCAAACGCTTTCTCGTAATTAATGAAAGCTATATATAACGGTTGGTTATATTCCGCCTATTTCTCTATCACCTGATTGATAGTGTGAATATGGTCTACTGTTGAGTAGCCTTTACGGAATCCTGCTTGGTCCTTTGGTTGACAGAAGTCTAAAGTGTTCCTGATTCTATTTGCGATTACCTTAGTAAATACTTTGTAGGCAACGGACAGTAAGCTGATCGGTCTCTAATTTTTTAAGTCTTTGGCGTCCCCTTTCTTATGAATTAGGATTATTTTAGCGTTCTTCCACGATTCCGGTACGCTCGAAGTCATGAGGCATTGCGTATACAGGGTGGCCAGTCTTTCTAGAACAGTCTTCCCACCATCCTTCAACAAATCTGCTGTTACCTGATCCTCCCCAGCTACCTTCCCCCTTTGCATAGCTCCCAAGGCTTTCTTTGCTTCTTCCGGCGTTACTTGTGGGAGTTCAAATTCCTATGGACTAGTCTCACTTCCATTATCGTCGTGGGTGGCACTGGTACTGTATAAATCTCTATAGAACTCCTCAGCCACTTGAACTATCTCATCCATATTAGTAATAATATTGCCGGCTTTGTCTCTTAACGCATACATCTGATTCTTGCCTATTCCTAGTTTCTTCTTCACTGCTTTTCCGTTCCTGAGAGCATCTTCAATTCTATCCATATGACTCTATGCTTAAGTCCTGTCTTGATCATCCTTCCCATCAAATTAAATACAAAAAGAAATTCGCGTCACCTGAGAATCCATGGATAACTGATAAGCTCGAACCGTTAATGCGCAAAATGGATAATATTTACAAGAAAACCAAGCGACAACCATTCAACAAGAACTTATCTATTCGGTACTATAGAAGTTTTGTAACCAGCTTTCTGTCACATTGAAAAAAACCTAAAAAGAAACATGGCACGAAAGGAAAATTTTTGGAATACTGTGAAAAGGTAAAAATGAAATGGGAAATTGTTAACTCCTTAAATAGGACAAGCAATCATGAAAGTATAACAGAAACTGCTCATCAGGGCAAGGTGTTCAAAACTATCAAAGAAATAACTGATTCGTTCGTTGATTTATCCTTTAACAATGAACGACAGACAATCGGGTGCAATACCGCCCGCCACAGTCTTTCTTTTTATTTTCAACTACACGCCAGGAAGTTCTAAAGCTTATAAACAACATGAAAATAACCGGCAATGGCATTGATAAATTGCATCCTTCTCATATGCAATTAATTGGACCCTTAATAACTTGATATCCTTGCAGACATGATCAACGTAATCTTTAAATCGGACAGTTCCCCACAGAAATTTAAAGAAGGCAGGATCACCCCAATATTTAAGAAAGGTGACCACTCTTTAATCTCGAATTATCACCCCATCTGTGTACTGCCTTTTTTTGGTAAGGTAAGTGAAAAGCTTATTGAAAAACGCTTAACTAATTACCTTAGAAAAATGTAACATTTTCTAATCATTCCAATACGGCTTTCGCCCGAGTTATTCGACTGAACTTGATCTAGTTGCGCTAACCGATCAACTAAAACTCGCTATATTCATGAGAATAATTATGCAGCTTCTGTAATTGTGGATTTAACGAGAGCGTTTGAGAAAAGAAATCGTCGTATCTTACTTCATAAGCTTTAATCAGTAGGAATTACTGGCCCAGTACTGCCGTTGTTATTACAAGATTACTTAACAGACAGAATAAAGGTAGCAATTATTTGAGGCGTTCATTCTGACACCATGTTCAGTAATACTGGCATGCCCTAGGGTTCCATATTGGGTCCGCTTTTCTTTTTAATATATCTCCATGATTTGCCTAACTGCCTTTCTTTCTCGAGATGTATACTTTATATAGAAGATACTACTATAATTAACTCTAATGAGTGTCTTACAACTCTATTGCATAACCTTAATGGTGATTTATACAGGCTGCTGAAGTGGTACCATACCAACCAGCTACAGATAAACCCGTAAAAAACAAAATTTGCTCTATTCACTACCCACCATGAACACTTCACTCCATTCCTCCTATTTTTCTTGGCGCTAGTTCTATCCCTGCAAGTTTTCTCTGTAATTATCTTTGTGTAGAAGTAGACAGAAAGCTTAAATTTGTCGAAGAAATATATAAATTAAAACAGAAGATTACCTACGGTATCAAGGTACTCCTAAAAGCACGAAACATAATTAACCATCAAATATTACTATCCCTATACTTTTCATTTGTTCATTCCCACATAAACTGCTGCGTTACTTCTTTGGGGAAACACTTACGTAATCCCTTTAAACTCATTGCAAATCCTATAGAATCAGGCTATTAGGATAATTACATTTAGCCCCTACAACAACAGCGCCCCATATCTTTTACGAACTAATCACACTCGTTCAGTAACAAAACTTGTTAAATATAACCTCGGTACCTTTCTATCCTGACAAATGAATTACGCACAATGCGATAGCTTGGAACCTCAATCTTCTCTCATAAATACCAATATTACTAGGTTTGCAATATATAGCAACTTCATTTTACCCAAAACACATACTAATTATGGCAAGCAGAGCGTCCATTTTTTTATCTGTCGCATTCTGGAACACACTACCATTAGATATAAAAACACGTAAATTCACGAATTCGAGAAACAACAAAAAGAATATATTCTGTGCAATACTGATATCTAGTTCATACTCATAACCATTCTTTCAGTGTGCCTTCATTTCATTTTCATTGCCATACCATTAGATTGCTGGAGTAGAAACTGACATATATGCCAGTTGCTGGTCTAGCATTGTGGTGTCTCTTCTTTCTGTCGTGTATGCGTTTCAATTTTTTCTCTGTTTTTCTCATGTGTCAATATGTATTCGAGTTTGCCAATTATGCTATTCATGTCATGTCATTTATACTGTTAATATATCAGTGTTCAACGAGATTATCCTACAGTCCTTTTTTATACGCCTCTTAATTATGTACATCTAATTCTTTATTATGTTAGTCACACTAAATCCTGTAATTCTTCCTCTTTAACGATTTATGGAAACTGCTTTAATATGTGCTTTATTACGCTTAGTTTGTAAAGGAGGTCCCGTTGCAGTCTTTGAATTCGGGGCCTCCTTCTTTATACAAATATACTGTAATCTTTCTAATAATCAGAAAAAAAAACGATTCTGATTCTGATTCCACTCTTTTGAAGGTTGGGGAGATTGGACGCACTGAACACGTTTATTACTTGCATTTAGCTACCGGGTCACTTAAATTGCCGCAAGAGACGTTGTCCATCCCACCTGCGCTATGAGAGTCGCCTAGGAGATCTGCACTTATTTCGACATTGCTTACTTTTCAACGCACGCGCGGCTGTATTAGTGACAGGCGTTACAGACGCTCCTGCTGCACCGGATGCGACCGCCGCGACGCTGAGCCGGGCACGCGACCTTGTGCTAAGTGGCAGAACATATCGGCGGGAGCGTGAGACTCAGTCGTGGTAATGCGGGGCATTTCATAGCAAAATGCTGCAGTTTGTAAATGCCATAGCACAGTTGGTTTCTAGCAGAACGTTCTGACACAGACAGGCTGGTTCTTATAGCACAAGATAACCAATGCCTTTTTTTTTTTGTCGTGCCGATTATCCGACTCCTTAGGTTGAAATGTCGTCTTTGCGCAATTGTAAATGCCAATCAAATGCTTTATCCCAGCCCAGGCCACATTTGTTACTTTTTTGTGTGTCTCTCACAGTGAGCCCAGTGTGCAGAGAACAAGTTGCCAGCTGCCAGACGTGTGTCAGTTGACATCGCGTCCCTTTGTGCTTCGTTCCCAACTTCGAACAGCGGAAGTGGCTTCGCTCTCCCAGTCGATACACCTTCTGTCTCATCACAGTGCCAGACTAATTTTGGAGATAATAAAAAGCAAAAGGTAATGGTCACGATAACATAGCCTGTCCTGATGTCTGACTTAAATAGCCAAGTGTGAGAACCGCGACATTTAAGCGAAATACGTAGACGTGGGCAAAAAAATGGGGCAAAGAACAACAGTGTCTCTTCATGCACACCACACTCATTTCTTTGTTTGGTGTGCTTGAGGCAGGTATCGATCAGTGTACCTCTACCCAGTTGTATGCCTCAGCTGTCAACGGCTGTGAGGATAATCGACCGTGTCTAATTCTCCGCCCGCTGGTCCAATGTGTGTACACCAAGCGCACAAGCGTTCCACTGATCATGTGCTGCAAGCGTGGTAACTATGCCAGAGCCGAAGCCGCATTAGAAAAACACAAACACTTCGCGCATTAGCAAAACACTTCGTGCCGTTTTGCGCTGTCAGTAGTTTCAGTATGGAATACCAACGTGCCCAACGTACCGTCCTTTTGAAACACAAGCGCTAGCTTTGATTGAAACTCCAGATGAAAGCGTGGCCACATTTCTGGCATGTCTGTCCATATATTGAAAAACGCAGTGGCATGCAAACCGACAAAAACAAAGGACTTCAAATAGCGAAATTTTCTAATAGAAGCGAGCATGAATATTTGAGAAAAACTTCCGAATATCAAGTAACATAGCTAATATTTGCAATTTGTAAACAAAGTGAAGTATAAGTTTTCTGCAAAGTCTATATGGCAAAAAAGGCTTATTTACATAATTTTATGCATCTAATGCTGTTATCAACTGGATCAACGCTCACCAGAGTAGCTTGTCGGCGAGAAGTATAGAATACCAACGTGGAAACGTACCGTCCTTTTCAAACACAAGCGCTAGCTTTGATTGAAACTCCAGATGAAAGCGTGGCCACATTTCTGGCATGTCCGTCCATATATTTAAAAACGCAGTGGCATGCAAACCGATAATACAAAGGATTTCAAATAGCGAAATTTTCTGATAGTAGCGAGCATGAATATTTGAGAAAAAGCTCCGAATATCGAATAACATAGCTAATATTTGCAATTTCTAAAGAAAGTGAAATATAAGTTTTCTGCAAAGTCTGTATGACGAAAAAAAGGCTTATTTACATTATTTGATACATCTAATGCCGTTATCAACTGGATCAACGCTCACCAGAGTAGCTTGTCGGCGAGAAACAAAGGGACGATGGCCGTATCTGGTGCGCTATGACAGTGCCGAATGAAACAGAGAAACAGCACGTCAACTGATGCACGTCGTAGAGCGTAGTTCTCGTTAAGAGGCTAGTTGAAATACTAGAGCACCGTGTATTGTCTCAAAGGAATCGTTCGGAGAGTTTCCACTTGTGGCAGTCTTTTTTTCCCATTAGAGTGCAACACCTTTTCTTGTCCCCTATATTGTTCGAGATGTACTGCTTGCTTAAGCGAGAAGGAGTAGCAGGCATCACCCGTCCTGCCAACCTCTCCTACATTACAACATTAAAAAAAGAAAATTAACAAACATTTGACAAGTTCGAATGGTCAATCCTCGAGCCGAATACTATAATAGAATGGCAATGACTGTTCGATCTGTATTCGAAAGCTTGAATATTCACACACCTCTAACAAAAACACACTGTTCACTACGTCAGAATAGCGATCTTGGCGAGTTGGTTTAAGCTCATAGTGTAAATTTTTTCAGAGTGAAGCACGGATGTACGGAAGGAACAGTAGAAGAGCACGAAGGAATGCTAAGAGAAGGATACATCAGTGCTTCGCGCTGCGGCAATTTACGCCATACACACTATGCACCCACATACACATTCCCCTTCCTTGAGCTAATTTTTCAAAGGAGCACATGAGATGACCTTCCAAGCGCGCAATTTTTTACTTCGCTTGGAAAGAGGTGGTGGAGGCACTGGAGAAAGGATAACCTAAAGAACTACCGGTTGCTCTCCCAGCTCCGAAAGGAGTAGGCGGGGAGGTTCGAGAAAGAGAGATGCCTCTCTCTTTGACGAAACCCGGTGAGGTTTGCCTGGCGGTATGCCTAGCATGCAACTCAAGGTGGGTATGATGAAAAACGAAACGATATGCACACTTCACAATACCAGATACACAACCTACACACCGCAAGACTCTACAAACTAAAGTATACAAACTAAAGCATCCCATTGAGACCAGTATCTCTGCTGAAGATTAAAAGGGCCTTCACAGCGCGAGATGACCAGGCAGCGTGATGGTCATTAGGGCTGTTCTTTCTAGTATAAATGAATAGCCTGCCGGCTATTGCCAGTGCAATTTGCCAGTGCAAATCAAGTGAGTTATGCCTTCCCGTGAAGTTTGTAGAAGCAAGTCTTAAGAAATTTTATAGAAAGCTAAATTATAGAAACAACAAGAGCCTAGAAATATCTCTTGTGAAAGCGAATAATTGTTCACCTTGTCGAGAGCAGTGCAGAGCGCTTTCGTCTCTGCGCAATATTTTAACGCGCGCGCACTGTACTTCTGTACAGTGAGAGTGCCTCTGTACTTCGCAAGTGAAACTCCAAGTCATATCATCGCGAATAACATGTGAATTTGTGAAGGTTATGCTCAGCCATTAGGACGCAGGGGTGTTGGTCGGCACCGTTTGTCACTGAGTGTGTGGCACTGTGTACCGACAATATGTGCCGCTCTTCAAGGAACCTCTTTCACTCCGACATGGGTCACTGCAGATGCTGGACTGGAAATGTACCGCTCTTCAATGACGCTCTTTGATTTGCACAACTAGATATGTGTCACTGGGATTGTGCCACTCTACAAGATCCTTTAAATTCATCCGATGATGGGCGGAATCGAACCCTCGTTGCAAGGATTCCTCAAACACAGCCACCCGACGCTTTAGATGGTATGGTATGGTATGGTAAAGCTTTAATGAAGTCCTGCAGATTGTGAGCCTTCACGAAGCGGGCCGCTCCCACATGGGAACCGGAAGGCTGAGCCTCTCGGCCGCATCGTGGGCCTGCTGGACATCCCAGAGTTGGTGAGCCAGAAGAGAATGGCTGCGCCACAAATGCACTGGGTATATGTGCCGCTTTACAAGGACTTTCTTTCCCGCCAACGCTTTAGCGAGCTGAGTCATGAATGCACTGGCTGCGTACCGCTCTCCAATGAACATTTCGTCAACTTGGGTCACTGAGCATGTACCACTGGTTGTGCGACAAGCGAGCGAACCATTCTCAGCCTTCGCAGACACTGACGCGCCACACTTCTTGTCTCGGAGGCCACGCGCGGACATCTTGACAGTGCCACTAGATGGCGCAGCGTGTTTAGAAATAAGCACGAGAGAGGAGCCTGGTTGCCGCATGACGCGTTTCTCAGCGCTCGCACGCACCGGCGCGCCACGAATTTCGGAGGCAGGCTTCGCTGCGGCGATGCTATACGGCACCGAGTGTCCTTAGCGAAGCGCGAAAGAGGAGACGCGCTGCAGTACGCGCCTGAATCATAACTCGTTTCGACCGCTGCAATACGTTGCGTCGCTATATTGATCCAATGCTACCGCATTACCACCGACAGTAATCATGAAACAGGTTCTGCCGCAATTTTTTTTTTTTACGTATAGGAAGGAGTGGCTCGAAGGCCTTCATATGGTATGCATTATTCTGAAGCGCAACTTTCACTTGACACTGCCGCCTCTTCGCAACGAAAAGTTCAATTTTTGTCGCAACGGCAGAACAGACAACATTTCGTCCTATTCCTCGCGAAAAAACCAGACACAATATTTGAACACGACTATAAGCCATGCGATGCGTGCTTTGAATTTGAACGTGGAACATGGTACACAGTTGTAAGCGGTGATCTCTAAAAAGGAACTTACACTAACTCCATACGAGACTTCATAGGCAGGCCAACTGCACGAGTAGACCATCGGCCGTCCAGTCCGGTTGATAGCATCACCAAAATCTGTGTACACTGTGGGAGGGAGTAAAAAGAACCGCCATTCATATAAATTCAATAGGCGACTTCATGAACGCAGGAAGTGAATTCAAAATGCAGAAATACTGCAGTGCAGCGGGCTGAAGCCGGGTTAACCAGCCTTACGTTGCTTGAGAGCTATAGAATTCCCACCGTACCATTAATGTGTTACTAGGAAGTATCACTGCTCATGCGGTATATTTTATAAACGCTGATATATGCCTACGTTAGAAGATTTGCATTCCTATATTGAAGTCAGCTACAAGGTCTTCTCCAGGTCAGGAAATGCAACATGATGATTTCAGTCTTAAGAAAATACAGCAAGTACCACTGTACGGAAGTTGGTGGAGGAATTTTTCAGCGCTACGCGCAGGTGCTGGTCTCGACATCAACCACGCGTGTTGCCTGTTGTGACTCAGGTAGTAATGACCATATGCACTCAGAAACTACGTTCACATATACACGTTCGGCTGCAGGCGCCAGAAGCCGAGCTACTCCGCGCGTTAATGTCATTCGGCTTTTTCTTTCTTGGCGGCTTGCCGCGCCTTCGTGTTATTGCTGCCAAGCCAGTACGTGTGCACTTCGCCTGCAGCGGCTTGTGCGACTTAAAGGCGATTCGCCGAAGGACCAGCTTATGAAAAAAAAACAGAGAAATAAAGCAGCGTTGCTTGCCCTACGTTTCCGACCTTCCTCAGCGCCTACCCACTTGTCACATTCCCAATCCGTATATTGAGTTATGCGCTGTTAGGAAGTCTAGCGCGTCCGCGAGGGGTGCTATCGCTAGGTTATTCGTGCTCGCTTTTTAGCGCCTGATATATTATAGATTGAACAGAAACGGGTGTCTGTTGGACAAGCTATCCTTTTGTGTGGATTTCGAGAGGCCGCAGTTTCGCTGTGGGAAGCCTTGAAACGTGTGATGTAATGCGTGTGTGCTTTCGCCTGGGCACTAAAACCTTCGAGAAACCGCTTCTTCGAAAAAGCGGTGCCGCAGGAAGCCTTATTATAGAACGAGCGGTGGCAGACGACACTAGTTAGGAACATTAGGCTTGCGAAATGCATCAATTCCAATTAAAAAGATATGCTATCTAAGTGATAAAGGGAATTCCGCAGTACCGTGGTAACGGCTGCGAATATTGTTTAAACCCAGAAACCCAGCTTTCAGCTCTGTATGGCCTATGTAGATGACCGGGATTCTAAAGACGGCCAGAGAAATTGCGTTTACGCAAGCTGCCATGTTAAATTTATTGTGACGGTGCCACACTTACCTAATTTTTAAAAAAATCAGCTTTATTAGACCCATTTAAGAAAATAAAATCTCTTCCCCTGTAGGCCGCGTTGGCTACTCCTGTTTTTTGATATGTTTAAAGGTGCATAAGCACGCTGCAAATGCTACAAAAAAAAAAAGATGCAACCATGTCTTTTTCGAACCTCACGAAGTATCGCCGGGCAGGTGCGAATAAGGTCAGTTATGAGTGTCATGCGGCAAATGCGTTACTCACGAATACGGAAAGAAGTCCATCATGGTACGTCGAAACACAAACACATCTCTCGCTTAATCATTTAGGCCGTACACTCGACCACACTGGAAAAATAAATACAAAAATTGGAGGAGTCGCATCCGGAGAGAGGCGGTGACAACGTGAATAATGAGATTTGTGTGAAAGGCGATATCTGTTCACGGATCGGAACTTCGTAAAAGAAGAAGAAAAAAACAACAACAATTGAAGATACAGGACATATCACGAAGAAAGCGAAACAGGTGATCTCTAGCCTCTTTGCTCTAGAATGCAGCCACGGTAATTGAGGCGTTACCCTTTCTGTTTGAGCTTTGCAAATGGTATCTCAAGAAACGCTTAGCGCAGGAGCCTACATTGCACGGAAGGAGCGGGGGCGCGTACTCAGAGGTTTATACAACACCCTTCGCTGACCCACATACCTGTCGCTCAATGCTCTTCGTGCGTGCAGGCAGCCTTCGCAGCGTTCGTGCTCGAGTAATTTGCATTCACGGCGGTTGCGCCGTCATTCAACGGCACGGTCTGTACGAAGTCGCTCTGTGTAAAGTCACCTATATCGCTTGCTGGTATACCGAATCGCGTATCTTCTTTGCCGTAGCTAGCAATGTACCGCGTGGATTAAAGGCTCGGGTGATTTGGAAAGTAGAAACCGCTGCATTCTACTGGCGGAAGCAGACGTCCCCTGCTTCCTGCAATGAATTCAATTCAGTGATTTTCAATTGGAGCAGTGACCTTCCTGTATAGCGGGACAGTCAGTGCACACTGGTCTTCTGTCACCTGTACGACGGGCTGTTTCGCTCGCATGGCAGATGCGTGCGAGAAGGCATCCACGACATTATGCAAGACTGCGGAAAATAGATGACGTCAGCTGTGAAACATTCTTGAACTTTATCATCCCTCCAACCATCTCCACCCCATGTAAATACAAACACTGCTCCGTTTCTAGCGCAAATGTCAACGCTATGATCACGATAATTTGTTCAACATTAGCCACAAATGACGTCATCGTGCGTGCTGGCCAGTCGCGACTAAACGATGCCAGGTGCAGCGCTTGCACAAGACGCATTTGTTATGGTAGTAGTTTAAGCGGGAGTGAAAGAGAGAATTTACGCCTCTCGTAGTCTCGGATGCTGGCGTAGCAGCCATCCATCTTGACCATGTCCACATTCCACTCGGCGAAGGTCTGGGCGTCTGTGTACAGGTTGCCCAAGCTGCCGGCGTAGCCTGCGCATGTCTTTGTCCCTACGTTGCCGTAGATCCCCAGCTTCAGGCCCCGAGCGTGCATCTGAGATGACCAGACATGAACGAAGTCAATAAATAAAAGGGGAGGGAGGGAGAAACGCCACAGTAAAATACGCTTTTGTTGCAAGGCATCGAAAATGGTTGGTGCAACAAGGACGTCGTACGTATTCAACATCTAATACGTCAGTCCATGCTAGAGCAATAAAGCAGACGTTGCAACAGAGCAGCGGCATTCCAGTAATACCTTAGTGTCTCGTGAGAGAGAGAGAGAGAGAGAGAGAGACAACTTCATGTAGTCGCCTGCAGAACGACACCATGAATAAATGGCGCCGTGACGCGGGCCCTGACGTCTTCTCAGCGAGTGGTCTCTATTCAACTCCAGCGCGTGTTACTCCCGCGGTCGGTCGCCCTGAGGGGAAACGTTCCGTCGGTTTCGCTCGGCCTTTGTCTTTTGGCTGTGCGAGAAGTTCTGCGATCGCTGCGGTTCTGGCGAAAAAATAATCCCACCCTTATTACATCTGGTCCTTGGTCTGCGAAATCACGCAGAAATAGTGACCCCTCAATGCTGCGAAATGTTCTGCAAACCTACCTTAGCAAATTCTTCCACTTTTATGCAAACCGTGTAGAAGCTAATCCATATGTTACACACTTATCTACAGCTACGATTACAATATTACGTGCACGCACCGTCAGTAATACGAGTGCATCACGTGTTATCTAGGGCGCTCTTCAATACCGTCTGGCGTGTAGCCCGCTCCAGATTGCAGATCTAGTTCTGTCTACACTTCTCCTCCGCTTTCAGTATTACTGCATGCTATCTTACAGAACATCGACTCATGATAGGCCTGTCTCTCTGCACTCTGCTTAGCTGTTCATGCAATATTTGTGACAACCACATACAGCACGAGCCAGATTATAAAGTACTTTCTCCACACTGATCCCTTTGTTCCTATTTTAATGCGATTACCATTCTTGGGCTACTTTATACACTTCTCGGTATCTATGTCTCTAACCGTTTTCCGCGGCCTCTCCAATAAAGAGGGAAACCTTTAGAATTTTCCGGCAGACCGAGTCGAACCCAAGCCACTTGTTTTCCCCAGCACAGCAGCCACACGCTTTCGCGAGTAGCGTGACGATTCCAGTGGGCACGTGCCGCACGTCTGTGGAACTCTTTCACGTCAACTTGGGTGTCTGGGCTCTTCAACGAAAAAAAAATAATTAAAAAAGTGCACAGGTTATCGGATATCGGACGCCACACGCCAATTTCGCGGTTCCCTCACACACACATGCACACATGACGAGCGTATGTATGTATGTATGTATGTATGTATGTATGTATGTATGTATGTATGTATGTATGTATGTATGTATGTATGTATGTATGTATGTATGTATGTATGTATGTATGTATGTATGTATGTATGTATGTATGTATGTATGTATGTATGTATGTATGTATGTATGTATGTATGAACGAGAAGAAAGCAAACCGAGGAGCTCGCTTCTTATGACTATATATATCAGGGCTACTCATGCTATACTTAGTAGAGATGTATGTGAAAGCTCAGTGTGGTGTCCCTACTGTTAAACATATTTATTTAATGGGATATGCAGGGCTAAAATCACAATTCTCGTTACAAAAGCGCATTTATTAATTTTGTGTGATTTGAGTTTCTAAGCATATAAAGAAGCTCTCGCCAGGTTATGTTATTATCTGCGCGAAAGAAGAGACGAAAATGAGCTTTTGTACCCGGCATTTGCATGTGTTTTGATATGTTTTCATGTCTTTGAATCGACTTTCCAAGTTCGCACTTCTTGGTCAATTTTCACTTTATTTTGCACTTTTGGGAAAATTATTGTTTCCAACTACAAATACGAAAGCTGTTTGTAAGATTGTCTCCAGTCTGAAAATTTTTGAGGAACGTGACTATGGACATATTAAATTTCTATATTGCCTCTACAAAAAGAAACTATAAATTTCCGGATTACTGTAACAAAAACAAACGCTTACTTTTAACATGATGCGGTTTCTATAGAAGAAGACATACCATTGCAAGCAGCTGCTTATATGCTGTAATAAAGGCGTTCAGAAGATATATAATTAAAAAATTACTTAGCTTCTTAATTTTTAGAACGATAGCTTTCCTAAATGACACACTCATTTGCTCAATTTTACGTGCATAACTTTTTTTTGTATTTGTGCAAGTGTAATCAAATTTACTACATGTTCTGACGACAAGAAAAGGCCTCGTTCTGAATGTCGTTCAAGTTGGCATATCGGCTCAAAAGCTGACCTTTCAGCCCGACATCCCCCCATTAGCACAACTTATTATTTTCATCCTCTCTTCCAGCGTGTCGTCGTTCCCTCCCCACTGTTCTTATACTTGTTATGCGTGCTATACCTCGGTCTCATTATACCACGTTCCGATCGTGAACGAGCACGATCGTGCTCCTTCCACACCGGATGCACCGGAAGCCGGAAGTGTTATTGAGCACGAATTCGCAAGTAGTACGCAACATGTTGAATTGGGAACATATATGTATTGTGCTTTAGCATACGCCATTTCCTACTCGGTGTCATGGGCAATGAATCATCTATAAAGCACCGGAATCCTCCCAAACTGCGTTATATCTAGTCACGATAAACATTACCGAACATAAATTATGACATAATGTACCGTAACGCTGAAATTATGTCACGTTCTCACAGTCATTTCTCGGAGACGAATTCTGCGACATCTTTTGGGTCTCGCTTCCCTGGTTTCGTGTATTTGCACGTCATCGCGGTGCTCGTCGCGCTTTTGATGGCACTCACGAAGTCGGCGAGGTGCTTGATGCCGTTGGGGAATCGGGTGCGATTCGCCTGCAGCCTTCCGGTCACGTCGCGTTCCTGCGTCATCCAGCAGTCGTCGATGTTCACGTACTCGTATCCCACGTCCCGGTAGCCTTCGTACACGAGAGCGTTGGCCATCTCCTTGAACAGCCGCTCACTGCACACGACGCAGGCATCGTGTAACAGCATGCAGGTGTCATTCGACCGGGTTAGCCGTGCTTTACGTGTACTCCCGGAACGGCGAAAGTGAACTTATGTCGTTATACAAAATAAAGCTGTTATATACTTCATAATATGATCAAATCAAGCCTCAAACGAAAATCAGTCGTTGCGAGAACTTGTGTCCGCGGGGCTATACTTTCACGCGCAACACACGAGAGATCCGTCAAGAGAATTTACTACTCTCCAGAAGTGCCTTTACTACACGTCTCTGGCGCAGACTACAGCCGGAAGCAATTTGCGGGCGATCGACCTAGATTAACCAACCGCAAAACGCGAGACAGGTCTCTCATTTATTCTATTTCTTTTTCTTTCGAAGAAAGTGAGAGTCCGTTCGTGTTACGTTTCCTACATGATATGTGGTCAGTTCCCCAGGAAGGCTTGGATAGTCGGTGAATAAGTGGAAGCTTAACTGGCTTAAAAGAGCATGTCCGAGTTCACATTCAGCTTGTGCCCATCATGTAGCTTCAAAGTGCACAAGGTTATATTTTTGGCAACGGTTAAGGGCCAAATACATTAAGTGTATTTCCAATAGGCTCGTGATGTTGCGTTGCCCGACTTCTCAGTGTCCATGTTGCGTTGCGCAAAAAGTGCGTTTTTTTTTTCCCTGCCAAAATTGGTCGGTTGCTTGCTTGACGTCTATTACAGGCGGTGTTGGCCTGTTAGTCTGGGCTGTCAATTACTCCTTCTGTTCGCCTTTTTCGGTGTTTAGGGGTCTGCTTCCACATGTCTACGAGTTCAGCGGTCGCGTAGACCTCCTTGCGAACCGTCCTCGCCCCTATAGAGTGAACATCACCAGTTGCGACACGCGTTTGGAAATTCTGTTGTTTGCAGGTTGTCGATAAGAAGACGTGAGACCGAGCTAATTAGTGTTTCATGGTACTACAAGTTACAGCGCACAGCGGCATAAAGAGACAAGACGAAGAAACGCAATTAACGGCACTTATCGACCACACGGAGAAACTCTTGTGGCAGCTGGTATTTGTACAGCTTCGGCGAAACACGTCCACCACAAGAAAGGCCAACATCGACGTGGTCCACACTCGCGGATATGTGTCTATACCTGACTTAGCGAAAATAACACTTGCAATGGGGCGACAGTTTGCGGTCAGCGCTTGTCTTCGTCTTTTCATGTCTTAGTCTCGTTGTGCGCTGTAATTTGTAATGTCATGTAGAGTCTTCCTTTCGACATTGAAGTGCCGAAAGGCCCACATGAAGTGTTCCACGTCACCAATTTCTTGGCATTTTGTGTGCAACACAGAGGTACCTCGCCTACTTTTGAACTCCCATACTGAAGTGCTAATCAATGCTGTTCTTATTATGTAACTTAGGATGGCTTCCAATCGCCTAAGACCTTTAACTATACGCGGTTCATGTGGCGGGGTTCATAGCGACCGAAAGTGGCGGCGAATTACTAGGTCTGTTGAGAACAGGTGCTTTGACTGTTGGTAGCTTTGAGAGCGCTTCTCTTGCCTCCACTCTTTTCTTCCCGTCCATACCGACATGAGAACGTATCCACTGGAAGACAATATTATATCATCTCTTGTGCTTACAGATCTTGTTTCTCAGTTGAGTTTTGGCTCTCAGCAACGGCATGGTTATCGCGCGGTGTGTAATCGATGAGCCGACGGCACGAATATGTCGAGTATACGTTTACGTTAAAATAAATCAGCCGACATCCAGCGCTAGCACAGCTTTTCAAAACTCTCCGGCATACCCGCATGTCACTGCAAACAGACGCACTAACCTGATGCAGTTCTCGGGCTCCCGGGAGCAGTCGATGTTGCACTGGAAGCGCTCCCAGGCCAGCCATCCCATGGGGGGCGTCCGGGCAAGGCCATTCTCCAAGCAGTGAGCCGGGTGTGCGCAGATAAGCAGGAGAAGCGCGAGCCGAAGCGTTGGGCTCGGCCACCACGGGGTCCGCGTCGCGGTTGCGCCGGCGGCAGCAGCTGCCGGTCGTCGTCCCATCTGGACGACCTGAGAATGGACACAACGAGGGCGGGGTTGTCTGCGCAACGAAAACGCGTGCGCTGGGCTCGACGTCGGCGGCGGCGGCGTTAGCCAGCCAAGAACCTGGACGCTCGCCGGCTGGCAAGGAAGAAATGGAAAGTCTCTCGAGGAGAGAGGAAAAGTGTGGAATGAGTAAATGCAGGAGAGAGAAAGTCCTGGCTGTTTACACGTACACACGCCACGATGTCGTGGAAGGTTGTGGAGAGACTTGGAATCCTCTTAGCGTGAATACCGGTAACTGTTACGCCACCGGAGGGTATTATGCGCTTGAACATGACGGAGCCTCAGAAGAGGAAGAGGAAGGAAATAAAAAAAAAAACAGAAAGATAGGCGGCGGAGAGAATCGCTAAAGCACGCGAAGGATCGGTGGGCGAGGGTAACAATTTTGCGCGACCGGCATCCGTCAGTGTGCCGAAGCGGCGGTCGGAAAGATTGGCGGTTGCGACGAGCCTATATAGCTATAGCTGTAGCGGTGACTGTCGGGCGCCATACGTAAAAAGCTGCGTCCTGACACTGGGGCGGGCCGGGCTCCGCCTGAGCGCTTTAACGGAAGCCGGCAGTATCAGACCTTGACGAGCTCGCTTCTTACGCAACTGTCGAGGAAGGAGAATAAGGAACGACGGTGGAAGTATCGCGTGCTGGAGAAAGTACAAAAAATATGATACACAGAGGCACGTGGTGTAAAACTACAAATCTCGCGGTCTACGCGTCTTTTCTTTTCTATAATTTTGGTACTAACGCCTCTTTGCTTTCGTTTGTATATACCTGTCTTTTTCTTCTTTCTTTAACGGTTGACTTGTATTTTTGTTATTATTTGACCCACTTTCGTGATAGGCATACTTTTTTTTCCCTTCTGCGTATACACACGCCGAAATGGCGCCTGCGATCACATTTGGTTGGTAAAAGGCTCCTGAGCTGTCCACAATGTTTTCTGCTGGACAGCGAGGCTAAGTGTATTAACTTCAGATTTTAACTCTCCGCCTGTCACCCTTTCCTACCGACCTACATACACTCCACCTTGACAGCGTGTGTGACATTCCTTTCCGGTGAGGGACGAGAGCTCAAACTAAAGATTCTATGAGGAAAGAAATGGTGCGGATTTTTTAGGCAATCAAACAAACAACAACAAACAAACAAACAAACAAACAAACAAAGCTTTTTTCTCAGCAGTGCCTCCGCTTCCTTCACGCATTTTCAAACAAATAACAGTTCCCAATTATCTATGTTTATTGCACGTTGCTCCTACCAGCGTTTATCGCGTGACTACTGAGAAAAAAGTCGCATCATAAGAGATTACAGCTTTCATATAATGAGGAGAACGACATGAGGCTGCAAGAAAAATTGGGAAGAAAACAATCACGCGCCAGCAAGTAAAAAAAAAAGAAAGACAAACGCGCCAATATGACTAGGACCCACAATTTATGCGACCTTAGCGCAGAGAAATCATTTGAATCGGATGTGTGGCTCTCTTACCTGCGCATAATCCTCAATTTGAACCGGATAATTGGGGTACATTGAACAATGCTTCGACTTCATTCTTCAAAATGTCAGTTGTGTTGAAAACGATTTGCGTTGCACTTTTGAACATCGAATGCCTACATTTGACTTTCAAGTAGGCTTTAGACAAGCTCTAGCAGCGTCTCTCACTCTCTGCCTTGTCACGCATTTCGCTTGAATGATTTAGCAGAATCTTCCCAAACGCCGCTTGTCACTGGTAGCCAACTACATAACAACAAAGAAAATCGCAAACCATTGGTAAGGCCGAGAAACGAAAAAAATGCCTGTGTATTGCAAGTCCATAGTACATCAATGGCAATAGGCTTGTATGAGCTATTGCTGTGGTAAAACTGACGACGAAAGTTGAAGGATGAAAAGAACAATTAGGACACAACTCTTGTGTATAAAACCAAAATCCTAAGTTATCACTCTGTTGAAAATGAGGTGCGTATGCTAATCATGAAATTATCTGTATTTGATGTCAACAAAGAAATACACAGAGCACGTCAAGAGAGGACATTTCATGCTCTCATCTATACCTCCGTGGACATACCATGCTAAAAGATCATTATTTCTGGCGTCACATTGTGAGGCATGGGGCCACGGCCCAAGTACTTTTGTCTCTGATAATGATCTTGAATTCAGGGGATCTAACATCCACTTGCTCACCTTCTCCGACGTATAGGCTAGCAAACCGGACGCGCGTTTTGGTAAATTACTGACCTTTGCTTCGCTTGTCGGCCTCGCTCTAATAGAGAACAGAACGTGAGAGGGACACATCCAGTGTCCAATCTCGTGTCGAACGCGGAGAAGAGCAGGATGAAAAGAAAAGAATGATCGATTAATTCAGCGGCGTGCATCCGCGCGTTCGGCGACACCGTCATGGCGCGGGTTCAGTTCCCGTGCACCGCGCTTAAACAGGATACACGCGGTGCGATTTGGCATACTAGTCGTGCCCAAATTTGCATCCAGTAACTCTCCAGCAGATTCCGTCACGTCTAAACAGTCAGAGAATCCATCTCTTGGACGCATCGCGCCGTATCGGACGGTAACTCGTACGATACCACGTGACCGTCATCTCCGGTTTCCGTGATGTAACGAGCAAACATGCTCACCACACGAAAACTACAAAGGCATGACTCAATTAGCGTGCGTCTTGAACTGGTCGCTGCAAATCCTAAAATTAGTCATTATTGCGTGGACATTCGTGGAATAGAGGCCTCATTAATGCTTTCGGCAACTAACTACAAAAAAAAAGAGAAAGATAGAAAACGAGATGCAGAAGTTTTGTGTCTGTACTCTCTTATACAACTTCGGAAGCACACGTGTACACACACTAGACGAAAGACAGATAACGAAATAAACAAAATAAATCGAAACATGAATTGACCAATACAGGTCGAAGAAGGCATTTCTCTGGAGCCACGTTTATATAAATTAGAGGGCTCGTCCTGCTCGGGGTAAGTCGGGTCCGTGACGAAAACAAGTTCCCTTGTGAAACGCTGTCGAAACACCCCTTGTTCAACCACTTTTGATTAGCAACGGATATAGTTACGCCAGTCCAGCTATGCAGGTTAGTGCCTAACCGAAACTTCTAAGAGGGTTTATCATTTCTTGTACCCTTCTTTTGGTACTTTCTATAGTCACGTGCGAACTTTCGAAAATTCCGTTACTCCTTCCCTAGTTCCAAACAAACAACGAGAATTCCTCGCCCAGTAATCCACTTCAAATTATGCATCAAAACTTCCTCTCCTCACCTTTTTTTGCTCTCGGGGCCTTGCGCGTGGCCTGCTGGCAGCGCTGCGAGCTGTGTACGGCCGCACCGCGCAGGCTGCTGATCTTGCGACGCGGAGAGCGCTGACAGGGTCTCCCCGTGGCCGTTGCTTGCGCGTTCTATCGCTGATTGCATCTTCTTGGGTTGCGCGCACACTTGCGGCCACACGCGACCGCCAAACGATCGCCCCGCGTTCCCTTGGCGCCCTTGCCCCTCTTAAATCGGAGGCACTTACCCCTTTTGCATTTTGTTCCCTCTGGCCCCCGCGATCTCGGGGGCCGCAATTATCGGTGTTTCCTGGCCGCTGCTTAATTAGCCTGCAATGCAGGCTGCGTGAAGCGAACACGAGCCGAGAATTCTAGGACGGTACGAAAGCCGTTGCGGCAATAAGAAAGTGAAGGCCTTGATGTTTTGTTGTACTGCCAGAAAGAGGCAGACCGCATCTCATCGTAACAGAAACGTCTTTACCTTGCGGGTGTATGCGCCTGCTTGCGCCTGCGAATGAGTGGGTGCGTGCGTTCGTGTACGCGCGCCTGCGCGCGTGTGTGTGCGTTTAGTAAAGTTTACTGTATAGCCAAAAAGAAGTCTATAAACAGTCACCTGCTCTCTTTGCAAGCGCTATGCCCTTTTGTTCATAAACATGCAGCTTGCCTGCAAATGCAGCTTTCTGGCAAGACCAATCACACAATCAAATATCTGCGGAGCTCACACATTAATTTCCAGAATGACACTCTATAGTTTGGAAATATGCGCCCTCAAATTCGCCGTAAAAATGCACTGTCGTTCCGCTTCCTCTTTTAAAAGGATTCGAGGACACCTATGCGTTGTGAATGCGAAGGCAGTAATATCGAATAGAAGGCCGTTGAGCGGTACTTCGAGTTCTGCACTGCCAGCAATGTACCGTAGCGGTACATGCTGCCCGAGCCAGCAAGCAGCATCAGCAGCCTGCGGTTCCAACGCCTCATGCCACCGACGTCTTGCGCGACGAGAGACCCCAAGGAGCAGCAGCGGCCACCAAGGCTGGCAGGCATACGCAGCAGGTAAACCCAGTAAGAGAGAGAGAGAGAGAGACGAACAGCGCGCCGGCTTCCAAGAGCGAGACGGCGGCACGCGCACGCTCGCGTCATGTGACTGCCTTGCCGAAGACAACCCGTCTCGCCCCGCGTCGACGCATCGACGCATTTGCTTCGTCGAGGCGCGTTGTGGACGTGGCGTCGCGGCGATGCCCTCAGCCACTGGCGTAGCCACAAATCTCGTTCGGGGAGGGGGGCGGCGGGGTCTCACGTTGCAGCTCGGCCACCTCCTTATAGAATTTGTCGAGGGATCGAATACATGAATAATAACTGCATCGCCATTGCCAAAGATGCTGCAAAGGAATTCTTGAACGCTACGCACTGTCAAGTAAAATATTTATTTTTCTCTAAAAGAATATACTCGTACGTCCCAAAAACTGTGCCCGAATAACTGATATCAATGCTTCCATGATTTTTTTCCATTTAACAAGTAAAGGAAATACCACATAAACTTTATATCGGTCCTAAACCAGCAAAGCAGTGCAGGCCACTGATATAAAAAAATGTAAAGGCCATGAAATGAACAAGTTGAGGACAAATCTGGTAAGGCCACTTTGTCAGTCAAGAGCCTTGTTTACATTTTTGTACATATGCAACGGTCAGGGAAAAATCTCACTGACATTGTCATTTGTTCTAATGTGTAGCGCAGGAGCAGCTGTCACTGGTCGTCTATTGTGAGTGATTACACCGAAATTATAGCCGCAACAGAGAGCACATATAAAAAGCCGGAGTTCTGCCATATATACGAGGGCGAGTCAAATGAAAGTGAGTCAATGGGAATGTGTGACAAACGGGGGACTTTATTTAAATGTAGTCTCCACGAGCATTTAGACATTTGTCCCGGTGACTAACGAGTCGCGTGATTCCCGTCTCATAAAACTCCTTTTGTTTATGCTTCAAAAAGTCTGCAATTGACTCTTTCACGTCGTCGTCCGACACTAATCTGGTTCCCTTGGGCTGTTTTTTTCAGTTGCCCCAAAATAGGGACGTCGCAAGGCGACAGCTCTGGGCAGTATGACGGATGTTGCAGCGTTTACCACTTGAACTTTGCCAGTTTTGTATGGACCACATCAGCGACGTGGGGACGGGCATTGTCGTGAGGGAAGATGACCCCATTCGTCAATTTTCCACGTCGTTTGCTCTTGATTGCGACATGTAGCCAATCCGGCGTTTCACAATATCGGCAACGATTGATAGCCTCTCCAAGTTCAGCAAATTCGATCAGTAATCATGCGGCTCAGTAATTAGTACAGCATGCGGCGCGCGATCACGATGTTATCGCCTTTGGGTTTGATTGGGGGCGAGCTCCACCACTGGAAAAGCTGGCGTTACCATCAGCGTGACGTGGCATGAGCGATCACGTGGACACAGCGGCCACGTCAGCTGCTTCGGAAGCGCCGAAGCTATCTGAAAACGAAATTGTAAAGTCCCACCTGCGCTGCGGTTCTGATTAAGTGGTGAGAGTTTCCCGCCATGGGTCTCTGCTTGACAACTTTTGAAAGTACTATAATAGGTAGTGGCTGCCTTTGGAGGCGTGCAGCATGGTATACCCTACTGCTCGGTGCCGCAGTGGTGGACGTACGCAACGGAGCCCGGTGTCAGACTTATTCACACGTAGCCGCAGGACAAGAAGCTGCGTGAAGCTTTGCTCGCGAAACTTAGAACCGGCAAACAGCCATCGGCTACAACTCGGGTATGCAGCAAGCACAGACGCGAGGAATATTTCTACGACGGGGCTGAGTCTGCGATGTTCGGTGAGTAGCAGAAAACGCGCACTGAGGCGCTCGCCCGCACCCGCTGCCCGGGTGATGTCATGACGGTTTGGTCTATGAATTGTTGATGCTAGATACTGGCAAGTTCAGTGGAATGAAATGGGAGTGGTAAGAAGCAGATTAAAAAAAAAGGCATGGCATATGGTCATGTTTGTGTTATGGATTAATGCACTGGATTACGAAAAAGAAGCAGCGGGAAATCAGACGCTGAGAAGGCCGATAAACACACAGTGCGACGCAACTTGAGAAATAATGTTGAAACGGCCAATAATTTAGAAGAAGAAAAAGAGATTGAATCGTCGCGGACGGCACACCACAGTCGCCGTATAGGCGTCGAAGTGTCAATAACGAAATTATTTTTTAACAGCTCAGATAGCGTCCTCGCAACAATGGTAGCTTGTGTACTGTCAAATGCTCATATTTTGTGGCCTGAAGCTCACGGCATGGTGGGAAAACGCGCACGCAGCGAAAGTGAAACATTGTGCGCGGACATGCATGCAGACGCGCAGTCGGTCGCTGCGAACCCGTGTGATCGCTGCATTGAGGCTTCATCCCGTTATGCGACATTTGGTTATGCAGACACTACAACAACGTATTTCACATAGTTTGCTCTCAGCGTTTGCCTACCTTTCACGCAAAAAGCCGCTTCGAGAGACTTCATCGAGGCGACCGCGCGCAGTGGCGTTCACTGTACGTATTCTGTAAAGATATAGCCTCTGTAAGCGATTCCGTGATTTCAGTTTGCCCTAGATTATTATTTCGACAGTAAAAAACTTCCTTCGTTTTAAAAGTACTTGCAGAAATCTCCAGGTGGGCTGCCGCGTGGTCTTCTTAGTGAGCGCCGTAAGCTGCGTGATCCCTCATACTACGCAAGGGAGGCGCTTCCGACAGATGGCGACTCTGTAAGTTCTCGCCCCAATACGGAACATTCGGGCGACGGAAATGCGCCTTGAGTGTCCATATAATTGCTATTGCAACAATATTGCAACAGTATCCGGCAACTGAAGCGCCCCGTGGTCCATTACATTTCGCAAAAAAAAAAAAAGAAGTAGATAAACCAAACTTTCACCATGCGACAATTCGCTGCGCCGCAACAGTGTCTTTCTTTTTCTTTTGTGGGGCGGGGGCACCGAAATGAAAAAAAAAACCCCAAAGGAAAGCATGTTGGCCACAATCGAATGCCTACTTTGGGCACCTAATGTGGCTACCGAAGGAATATCGAAGAAAACATGAGACGCTTGGTCCACAGAGAACCAAACGCATACTTCACGGTTGCCTACACCGGCGAGACAAGACTTTCCGGAGAGGTTGCCCTCAAGCGAACGCGTTGCAATCCGTCGAGTCCCCACAGTGGTGGCAGCGAGCGACCACTGTTTCTTTTTCTCGTCTGCTAGCCAGAAGGTGTCTAGAATTCTGCCAGGCGAAAATCCACTCGGCCAGGGAAAAACGAATGCGCACCCAAGTGCGCCGCGCGGTGGTCGGGGCAACACGAGAAAAATGCATGCGCTCTGGCTGGCTCTGTCAGCCCGCGGGTAGCGAGAACAAGAAAATTGAAGAGGCTCAATGTGGGGGTCCTCGCGAATAAAAGGGAAAGTAGAAAAATAAATAAGAAAGTTGTTACCTTTGGAGGCTTTAGGGTCTTGACATGGGTGCTCTGGCGCAGGTGAAAAAAATGTTAATATTTTTTTTCTGTGAAATGACGGCATGAATAAAACACCACAACGCTTTGTATCAGCGGACCTCGCTGCGTGCTTTGTCAATCTGTCTGATAGTATGTTGATTTGGCTTGCCTCGTATGTTCCGATGTACGACTTTAGAAAAGTCAACGCACCTTTGGCGTCAAATGTTTATAACAACATTGAACCCACAAGGTTCCGAAATTGAAAAGCTAAAGCACAACATTGGAAATATCAATGCACCGTTCGCATCAAAAGTTTATAAGAACTTTATACCCCATAAAGTTTTGGAATTGAAATCCATGCGCTCCGTAGGTTCCGCGGCCTCCGCGAGATGCCGCGACGAGCCCGCTCTCCATCAAAACGCCCTTGAAACTTTGCTCTCTGATGGGCTCCTTGCGTCAGTTGACTCCCGGTGCATGGACGTTACCGCGAAATCCGGTCCGTGTTCGCAATGTTCGCGCTGAAATGTCTTTCCGAGCGTGAAAAGGCATTCTAGACAAAATCCAGAAAGATTTCCGTCAGCGATGCATGGACAGCACGAAAAAAATTGGGGGGGGGGGGGGGGAGAGGCTGAAGCCCCATAAGACCCCCCCCCCCCCCTCCGTGGCTACGCCCCTACAGGCTCACGCAACACAGTTTTGCCCACTCTGCTCCATCGAGGCACGCTCGTGACGTGGCATCGAAGCCAATGAGGATTCAGGTGTCATTTCTCTGGTACAGACGCCTGCTTTTTCACTCAATGAGCCATTTGACGCCTTCACATCAAAACGCTCTTGTATGCTTTGACGCACAAAAGTAACCGGAACGCCCGTGTAGGCTGACCCACACTTTGGGAAATAATATTTCTGTTGTCCTCCAGGAAATTCATTTCAAGTGGATACGTCTTGCAGACTCACCGGCTACGATTCGTAAATCGAAATATGTGTCCTAAAATATACTAAAGAAGTAATTAGTTAATTTCTGTTAGTTAAATAAGTGTTTCGATCTGTCGTGTAGCAACAGAGAGTTTTAGCTTGTCCGGTATTTAAATAATAGTAGGCGGACTGGGGGCGAAACGCGAAAACATCCGTGCACTTAGATTAGGGTGCACGTTAAGGAACTCTAGGTTGTCCGAATTTCCGGAGTCCCCCACAACGGCGTGCCTCATAATCATATTGTGGTTTTGGCACATAAAACGCCATAATTTAATTCTTTTTTTTGGCGGACTGGGTGATGGGGCGGAAAGCGGAGGCATAAACGGGAGCGGCGTACATGGTGCAGCCACCTGGTGGCGCAGAGCTCAAACAGACAAAAGCTACTATTGCAGTAACCAAGTGTATACTACATCACTGCTGGTGTAAATTTTCGGCAGTGGCGTACAATCGTGTTGCTGCCGAATTTTTACACATGCAGCAAAGTAAAATGCACTTGGTTACTGCAATATCTTACAATAGCTCACCCGTATACCGGACAAGCTAAAACAGTATGTTATCCGCCTCTTCGAATAATCTAGCTGAAGGACAGGAATGATGCCGTCTGCCACAGGCAACCTTTTTTAAACATTCCGTGAAACTTAAAAATGATTGTTCCCTATACAAGTAAAATTAGCACCAAAAAAGAAAACCCATATGAAACCGAAAAGTTCCGTGAATTTATTTATATATAAAGAAAAGCGCAGGTGAAAAATTCCCGATTAATAACTCCAGCACGGCTTTCGTTTGCCGCCTAAGAACCTGCAAAGATCGTACATTTCTACCAAGGCACTCTCTGGTCTTCCACTTATATTGATTCCCTACTTTCTCACAAACTTTCAATCACTCATCAACCGACAGCAGTTGCTGAGTGACATTTGCAACAGTCATTTACCAGAGCCGTACTAGAACATTTCCGGATGCCACTGCCCTTCAACTCTCGTCCTTGCGTGGCAACGTGCTGCGTTAAGACTCATGTAGCAAATGCGCCAATATTTGCAATACTCTGCCAACCGTTTACAATTACGTGCGTATATTTTATCTTGTTTCTTGTCGATAGAAGCTTTTACGCCATCTGGCGCTCTCGCTTTGCGTCATGAATCAGTGTCGTCCTGTACGAAACGTACACACGAAGGATTAGAAAGGAACGAAAAGCAGGAAATAGTTACATTTTATTTGCTTATAGATGAACCCATTTATGCGCCCATCGTAATGCACATGCAGGCAGGTGGTGCGTCTCCTTCCATCACCGGTCGGTGATAGTCGCCTTGAAGAGGATGGCGTCCAGTGGTGGAACAGCGACGCTGAGCGTCTGGCCCGGGTAAAACAGGCCTATGAGTGCATTGTTGTTGAGCACGTCCTGCAGCACGTACCCGCGAGGGTTGTGCAAGCCTAAATCTTGGATGGTAATCTCGAAGGCAGCTGGCCCTCCACGAATGCTCGGGTTGTGTATCATCAGCACCATGGAGCTGTCGCCGCTGGGAAGTCGAGGCATTACCCAACGGATCCACACGTCAAGGTCATTTTTCTACGGGTGTAAAATGAAGACAGCTGGAGTATAATGAAATAACACAAAGGAAATGCAGAGTTAGTGCGCGCTGCTGGAGTTAGCTTTACACAATTAAACGCCTTTTAGTCTTAGCTGTCCCCGCACTATCGCTTCACAGTGTACAGTGGTGTCCGTTATGGATGCTTGGTATAGATGTGCGAACCAGAGTGAGGTGACGGGTTTACGCTTTCTGTACGTCGCAAGCCTGGACGTTTGGCTTCAAGGCTCTCCCCATTTTAGGCATCCTACGGGAATATGCTGCCCCTGCTACGCGTGTAGGGCATTCGTGATATATTTTACAGCTTCGAGGAACATGGGTGAAGTTGTCACCAGCAAGCGTAGTGGGATCCATGTCTTTATCTGCCGATAAACAGAGAACATCAAGAGGGCAGTTCCCCTGATTGCCCTTGGACTCCGTAGAACGCACGCAGTCCTGGAGCACTGCCACGTTGCCCAGGCACACTCTTTCCCGCTCGCTCAGCAACGTCGAAACACTATTCCGCAAAGGCTGCACGTTTCTCATTTCCTTCCTTTCCACTGCTCTCCCTCCGTTCTCCTTTAACGTTGCAAAATGATGCAGGGAAAGCCTTGAGCGCGGTGGCTTAGATCTGCTTATCTGTTTTTCAAGTTCACCTCCTCCTCAACTCTGTGCACGTAGTAGAGACAGCGACCTTAGGAGCCAGACATTTCTCTGCTTCTGTCAACTTCCTCTGATGACTTTAGAGGCTAGAGTGGGTGGTGCTGTCAACATAATAATAATAATAATAATAGAAGAAGAAGTAGAAGAAGAACAAGAAGGAAAGCTTAGAGGCGAAGGCGCATCTGTGGATATATAAGTGGCACAGGCGGATATAACATGACGCGAATGGGATACTATTCACTGAAAGTTACACAATTCCAACAAGGAGCCCGATCGATTTGAGAGAGTTCAGAATGACACGCTGAACGGCGGCACGCCTGTTAATATTGCCTCGTAGGCCTGCGATAAAAGGATCTCACGAACACCCGGAAGTGGCAGACCTAAGTGCGGAATGCGATCGCTCATAGTTTTTCGCTTGTCTATGAAGCTGAATTCCAATATAAGACGCAACTAAACAAAAGGACGAACGCCTGACTCGGTCGTTCCATCCAGCGGGTTTTCCTCTTTCGCGCTGATTCCATGTTAGAGTTTCTCTTCGCTGACAAGAACTTCCACGCACTCCGTAACTGCCATGGGGCCTCCTTCTATTGCTTTATTTCCTGGCCAACTTTGGTTCATTAAAGAAAGAATGAAAGAACATAAATTATATTTTTGCCCAAACTGCAAGGTAAAGAAAACTGTGCCCGATTGCAAAAGATGGCAACTGTGCCTCGATGCGCGGTTTAATCCCACTTGCTTCAGCCACACATACGTTGTGTCACTATATTGATTCAGTGCTTAACGCATTACCGTCCACAGTCGTCGTGAAGTGGGTTTTGTCGAATATCTTTCACGAAACTACATGCACTTTGCCGAGTTCTCTACAAGTCGTTTGCCTACTCTGGCTGTCACCTGTGGCAGTCGGCTTGCCTTGGCTCGCAGTGGGTCCCGGATGACGGCGATCACGAACGGGCTGAGCAACAGGGAGCGTGCTGCGTAGCCCACGCTGCGCAAGTCCACCGACAGGATCGCTGGGGAGGGCGCCACGGCCCAGTACGCGATCTGAGAACGCTGTAGAGACTCGGACAGACCGTAGTTGCCCAGCACCAGCTGCGATGAAACGTAAGCCACGTATGTGCGGGTACGCCCGTTCGCTCACCACACCCACCCATTTTTCAGAGGTTTACCCACCCGAACAAGGGTTCCTGACTCGTGCATCCTGACGCGCCTTCGAACTACAAGTTTTACGATTTCAGGATCGCAAGCAGGGCAAGTTGGTAATGATCAATCTTCAACAGCACCGCTTAAGATAGTGACAGCAAACTTCCTGTCTTCTTTTACTGTCTTAAGTGGGGCTGTTGAAGACTAAAGTTTACCAAATCATCGATACCATATAAGCAAAGTCACTGCTTGGTATATGACTTCCCCCGTTTCCAGAGGCTGACAGTGGCAGCAGTTACTGAGCAGTGCACAGTAATGGTGAACACGTCAGGGTGTGTATGGCATTGGAACTGCTTAGCGCAGTCATTGAGCCGGGGCTGCAGAGTTCATGAGTGATCAAACTTGTCGGCAATGTAAATCACTTGTGGAGTAGTTGTAGAGCATCCCTTAATCACATCCATCGGTGTTTCGGTTAGAACGCAACTAATGGCGACCGTTTTTATCTTTACTTTGCCGAAGTGTTCGAGAGTGATTCCACAGGGTTAGCCGTACTCCTATTTCATAGTTGTTCATAAAGTAAAAAAGTGTACAACTCCGGTAATCAAATGAGTGATTATCAGGCAATTTCTGATTTCCACCATCACCGTGTAGTTTCTCTAGCAAAGATTACTTTGTGTAGAATATTTTGGAACTAAAAACAGCCACCGGTAAAACACTCCTGAAAACAACATGTGGAGTTCAGGGTAACATTTAATTTAAAACCACATTTAATTTTTCTCTGTAATTATGTGTGAAATCAGGAATTATAAACCACTGAGCCAATCTTACTGAAATGTCATCCACTTCAAAGGAAAATTTTAATTACAGTGACTTCTAATGGCGTGTTTTAGATCCATCTAGAGAGTTTTAAAGTTTATTCTTAAAATTTGTAAATTATTTTCTTAATTTTTTCCATTGTTTGTTGAATGAGTTAGGCCTAAAGGCATAATTTATTTTTTCCAGACACTGAATAAAAATATCTTTATTTGAAATTATACTAATTCTATCATATTCGGTTCAGTGCTGACCAAAGGGAATTTTTGGGTTCCACATCTATTTGAATAGAAAAAACTCGAGCCGAAGCTTCTCATTCATGAAAAACGAGACAGGGACTAGGCCACAGAACCAGGTAAAAAAAAGAAAAACTCCATATTTCGGAAGGCTTGAGTACGTAGAGAATGTGCAACAACTTTTGACACATTGCCTAAAGGGAAACGCTAAATAAAGCTAGACTGATTTTTTTTAAACGAAAGAGAATAAATGAATTAATAGACTTCGGCGATTCTTTCTGCTCTGAACTCATTTACGGCGACATCTCCAGACTCTATACCTGCGGGCTTCTTTGTTTCGTCTTTTACAGAATCCGTTGCTACGCTCTCCGAAATACATGCGTAGGCACTACCACTCTCAGAAATCGGCGGGACACACGAGAACTCCGCGCCAATTGCAACAGATAAATTTTGCGCGACAGCTGAGCGGTATGTGTGTCCGGCTACGAACTGCAGATTGCCGCTGGGACATGAGCTCGATGCCAGCGGAGGTGGCAGTTCAAGTTTTCTTTTTCGTCGCCATACGAAACCACCGCTGAACACTCGCGTGCAAACGGAAGCGCCGTAGCACGCAGCCTAGCGGTCGGAGGAAGAAGTTTACAGCAGCACATTCTGAAATTTCGACTCAACAAATTCACCGGTCATCTTGAGGCAAGGAGCAAGATGGTCTTCCTTCGTGTTTTGAGGGCACATCTGTCCAGCTCGTTGGTCCAGCGTCTGACTTAATAGGGCACCGACGTGCAAGAACGTAGGAGCACGTGCGCTCGTGACGTGCATGTCCGTGTAGGCCATGAATAACAGAGCTTGGCTGGGTGCATCGGACGAAAGCAAGCATTGACAAAGGCGCACGCCTGTTGTCGTTCAAAATGTCGTGTCATTTACGTGGACAGCGGATAACGGAAGGCTATTTGCTGCATATTTCAGGTGCGCAGTCAAACTGCCGTAGCACCTGCTGGCAAGCATTGTCTCCCCATATGGTAAGAGCACGGAGTAAGACAGAAGCTGCGGGCAGCCAGTGTCAAAGGGATAAAACGCGCCCAACGTTCCGCCGTGCTTTCTGACTCCGCTTGCTTCCTCTCCCTCGTTCGCATTCCGAGGCGATCTCTTCCCTTTCGCTCTTCCCTGTGTTCGGGTAATAAAATTTCACACCACCTAGTGGTCAAGTTACAAATTGACCACGTTGAAGACATCATAAGCAGCAAAAGATGTCAGGCACACTGAGAATCGTGTCGCCCCGAGAAACGCGATGTTATTGCGGCGCGCTGTTCGCTATCAAATGCGACTGGAAAAGACGCGGCCGCGGATGCTATCGACAAACAGGCAAAATGCGGACAACCAAGACTAAATGATAGGAGGAGTGCGTGCAGGCGAGTGAAGAAGGGAAAAAAAGGCCTGCCACATGGGCAGAGAAGTTGCATTAGTCGTAAAAGGGGCCGGACAGTGCCGGACGACGGCAAGCCGATGCATTGAAATTGAAGTAATCTGCTTTTGCGCTTGCATGCCCCGTTGTAGGTTAAAACAGTCGTACACGATTTGTTTTTACAGCGACTCAAGACACCAAATGCGCAATAAAACTTCTCTTGCTATGTTCTAGGTGGGTATTTAATTCCGCGCACAGAGAAAGCTTGATGGTGGAGGGGAAGGTGGTATTCTCCTTTGTGAGAAAACTGCATTCGTCGTTTCTAATATCGATGACTCATTTCAAGCTCAAATTATGAGTGAGCTACCTTGCATCATTTCCTAGTAAAATTTTAGTGCGTAATTTTAGCTTCTTTCTTTATTTTTTCTTTCTTTCGTTCACATAGGAGCATGTGCTTATTAAGGAAAGGTGATCAAGATTACTTTCCGTCAACGTGTTACTCTGAGTTTTTCCAACTTCTGCGTGCTCCAATGGTGTCGGATGACATGCGCGATGCATGTCGCGCATGTCAGATGCGGCAGCAAGCAAGCGCATCGAGCAAGAGAGGGAGAGAGAGAGTAAACTTTATAAACGAGAGCACACGAGCGTAGGTAGCCCTTCCACTGTGCAGTGGACGGTTCCCTCAGTCCAGGAGTCTAGCGGCCTTAGCTACCATTCTCGCTCGGTTGACCAGATTGAGCTGGTCCGTCGAGTCTGAGCTGGACAGCACTGCCTCCCATTGCCGCCTCATAATGCTCTGACGCGACAGAAAGCCGTAAACAAGCACATATACACATTTGAATCTCTACCACGCCCTACACCCTGCGCGGTATTCCAATAAAGGCCCACACTGTGATCAATGCACAACGCTTTACCACGTGGTATGGGCTTGCGCGAGCCCACCGCTCACACACATAGCGCATAGAGCAACGAGCGCATCACAGCGGCAAGCGCGCACAGTTCCATTGGCAAGCTGTTGATCGAGCTTTCAGCGTCTCTTATGATCCTCACCCCGACACCAGCAGCCGCAGCTGGCCGTCGCCGATATCGCTCAAGACGAGGCCAATTAAATCCAGCGCCACCTATGATCCTCACCACAATATGACGCTCGAGTTAAGCCATAGCTGAACACTACGTGGGACGCCTTATCAGGCGAGTCGGTGTTCCCATCTGTCTTGCTCCGTGGGTGAGAGTTAAACTGAGGATGAGAAAGTAGGCTGATGACGATGGCGTAATGGAAGGAATGGACGGGCAGACGCAGCGAAATCAATGTCGAACACAAAAAAATGAAAAAAAAGAAAAATAAATCCGGTGGTTGTAATATAGCATCGCACTAATAAAAAAACAAAGCGAGAAGTCGCAGTTTCGCCCGACAGGCGGAGCATCGATTGCGATAGAAAATTATTAGACATCTGTACGAAGTAAGGATAGTAGTTTATCAGCCGTAAAGGTTTGTAAACATTCGCTTACTAACTAAATTAACAAGCCTGGTGTCAAGCACGCACAGGCAAACGGGAACACATCACACTCGTTGGCCGCAGACACTCGCTGTCAAAACTCTGGTGTGACGAAGGGCGACAGCAGCAGCGAGTGCTCTTCGTGATGCCTCTAGCTGCGGCGCGAACTAAGCGGTGAGAACGTAGCACACCTGAGCAGGCGTCGCCTGAGTAGCCGCGCCCCTCCAGTGTCTTGCGTGCGCGAGATCGAGCCACCATCATCGGCTCAACCTCGCATGCTTCTATTCGCAAGCACAGTCCAAGGCACGCGGCCGCGATGTAATCCCCTTTGGACTTTACATCTAGCACCACGGCGACTGCGACGACGATGGCGGCGGAAATTCGTCTGGAGTGTACATATAATTGCTATCGCAACAAAATAAGCTAGCTAGCTCAACACACAAAGCAAAATACTTATGTGCTTTACGCTCTGACGTCACCACAAGTAGGCCACTGGCCCATACATTGCCACGGGAGAAGAGCGCCGACACGTTTACATTTCTCTTTCGTTTTTCCTGTGCTGCGGTTTCCAACGAAAGCCTAAGCCTACAAAATTGACATGGTTCTTAGAACTGCCAGAACCCTCTGGCCTTTTCTTATCTAGGACGTATTGGCTAACCACCTTGCGACGTCGCTCAAGGCTGCTATGCTATACGTTCAACCACCCCATTGCACAAGCGCGGTTTCCAGATATATTAAGGACGGCTTATGGACGTGTCACGACGGTTATGATTTGCATAGCCTTTGTGCTTTTAAAAGGAGAACAAGAAAAGGGAGCTGGCAAGCCTTTCTCTTTCGGTCATCCGTTCGTTCGTTTGTTCGTTCGTTCATTCTTTCAAGTTGCCTCTGTATATTTCGCAAATGCACGCTTGTCGTACTCTTGTGCGATCTGTCAAGTGGAAGCATCTTGAACTGAAATTTTGAGTGACCAACTTGCTCAAGTATTGTTCGCGACTAGCGTTGGTTGGGAGCTCCGGAGACGCGACGCCGCTGGTTACGGCTTTAGATACTCTGCATACATATACGCTTTGATGAAACTGTATTGGGGCCCCACCCGGCAACAATGTGAATAAGAAATGATTATGTATTTCCATTTTTATTTGCTACACTACGGCAATTATACAGGCTATCGGTGAAACATACAGCAGATAGGAATCGGGCACAGGCAGAGCTTTTAGTAATCCTGCGTCAATCAGCCTTTCAGCCGCCGCAGTGGCCTAGCGGCTGTGGCATTGCGCTGCTAAGCTCGAGGTCGCGGGATCAAACCCTGGCCGCGGTGGCCGCATTCCGATGGGGGCAAGATGCGAAAACGCCCCTGTCCCGTGCATTGGGGGCATGTTTAAGATCCCCTGATGGTCAAAGTCATTACGGACTTCCCCACTACGGCGTGCCTCATAGCAAAATCGTAGTATTGGGAAGTATAACTGTAGAATTCAATGCTTTCTTTCTTTTCCTTAGCAAGCATTGCGCTAAAACGTCACGCAAGGTCGCAGGATGCGATGTATAATGGGCTGAAGAATCTTTAAAATTTCGGCCAACAGGCAAAAAAAAAAAACCGCTAGATATAGCATACGATTGGCTAAGTGCACATCATTTTCAAGACCAGACGATGAAAGTAAGAGATTAAAGTAAGATAGTTTGGTTTTCAGCGTTTACCCCGGCTTCAGACTTTGCGATCTTGATGCACGCTTCGTTAAAACGACCTGCACTGGCACAGATGCGTCTTAGAATATTCGCAAGCAGCGCATCGTGCTGTGATTTCTGTACTAAAAATGCGATTGATGAATATCGAGAAAGGAGTGGTTGCTGTACGAAAGAAGTATACGGAATTTTACCGCGCCGTAGTCAGTCCAGGCGCCCGGACCTGTGACGTTCGCCAGGAGGTCATGATGTTTGGCTTCATACAGCACCGCATCGTATATTTGGCTCCAGTTGTACGTCACAGCGGCGAAGTTTCGCCAGATGTTGCATGTTCCGGCTATTTTCTCGTAGTCGGGCTGAAACAAATGATATCCATCTTTTAATAAACCCCGTATTTATGTATCCTTCATGCTTCCGCGAAAGGTACCAGATTATAGAGACAGCCTGTTCATGATAAGTTTGCGGTATGACGAGGTTGCCCGCAAATGCACGCAGAATTACCGCGCCACTGGCCGCTCGAGGCACTTTGCGTGTATTCGCGGGCTCCTTTCACGCTCGCAACCACACCTTTATGTAGCACGTATTGAGGAACAGAAAGCTGGATCGGGAGTTTTTCATGTCGCTCTTCAATTTTCTCATTGACACTTTTAATCTAATTATAATATTTGAGAAGTTTAATAATTATTTAGGACTAATTATCTAATTAGGCGAAATGAAAAAAGAAATAGTTTGAGTATCTCGAAGTGATGGAGACAACATTACTTTTGTTCTGTCCCGCTACGGGGCATTTGCTACCTTTTTAAACTCTGGCTAAAGTTAGCTGGGACACCCTATATATTAAGAGGAGATTATTACCGAAACACGGGGACGTTTATTCACAGATGCATAAGCTTGAGAACACGCGCAGAGGACGTGTATTACTGCATATAATGTGTTCATCGCTAACAAAATGCTTAGTGAAGCATACTTTGGCTGTAACATGTCTGGCAGTTGTAATGAGTGCTTGGTCTGCTAAGATGTATACAGCAATGCAGATATATAGACGCCAAACTTACCGTGATACCGGACTGCGCAAGGTACATGGGCCATTCGCAAGAGTAGAGCATCGGTCGCCCAGTAGCATTCAGAGCTCGTCCAAATTTTGAATACACTGAAAAAAAAAGAGTTATCTAAACATCATTTTGGGAGCTTAGCGCGGTGTTGCGCCTCGAGGTGGCTTCTGGGCCAGGAATCTATCAGACCCATTGCGTCCGGTAGTAGGAGTGACGGAAAAAGGGTTTAATTTATAATATTTAAACCGGCACCAAATACGGAAGCCCACTCCATGTAGGAGCATATTAAATGTCTGAGTTCATATCAGGGCACGTCAACCACCTGCGCACCAAGGTATCCGCTTTTAATCCCGTCGTCTTCACTAG